>NW_003852422.1:4894813-4924253 GCF_000181295.1 Otolemur garnettii
TCCGGAGCCTGGTGTAGACCCCGTGCTCGTGACCTGGTCCGGAGCCTGGTGTAGACCCCGTGCTCGTGACCTGGTCCGGAGCCTGGTGTAGACCCTGTGCTGGTGATCTGGTCTGGGGCCTGGTGTAGACTCTGTGCTCGTGATCTGGTCTGGAGCCTGGTGTAGACCCCGTGCTCGTGATCTGGTCCAGAGTCTGGTGTAGACCCTGTGCTCGTGATCTGGTCTGGAGCCTGTGTAGACCCTGTGCTCATGATCTGGTCTGGGGCCTGGTGTAGACCCTGTGCTCGTGACCTGGTCCTGGGCCTGGTGTAGACCCTGTGCTCGTGACCTGGTCCGGAGCCTGGTGTAGACCCCGTGCTGGTGATCTGGTCTGGGGCCTGGTGTAGACCCCGTGCTGGTGATCTGGTCTGGAGCCTGGTGTAGACTCTGTGCTCGTGATCTGGTCCGGAGCCTGGTGTAGACCCCGTGCTCGTGATCTGATCCGGAGCCTGGTGTAGACCCCGTGCTCGTGATCTGGTCCGGAGCCTGGTATAGACCTTGTACTTGTCCTCTAGTATGAAAAATAATGCAGACCTATGCACTCATAGTTTGGTGCAGAGGGTGATGTTTTGTTTTTACCCATTGTGTGATCTGGAGTACATAGTCAATATATTTTCTAGAAGGAATGAATGCTCCTGTTTGCAAATTGGCTGCTTTCAGGGGCAAATTCCAGGGACTGAGGCCAAGTAGGATGGAGCCGTGCTGATCTCTGCAATGCCACGTCTTACACTGGCTCTGCTTTCCAGTTCCCACCTTCCCAGGACAATGACTCAGGGAAAAAATAAATCCAGGGTTTCTATGTATTTAAAGAAACTGGCATTTATCTTCCTTGCTTTTGAAGGTTTGAGCCACCTTGATATTCACCAGTGCCCAATGTGAATAAATAGGAACCTTGGGAGGAAGGAGAGCTAAGATGTCAAGGCAGGGGAGGCTGCACAGTAATAATGATGGAGGTGCATTGGGCGTGCACTGCGCTGAGGGCACTGCAGGCGTTTGCTCAGGCTCCCCCCAGCAGCCCTGGAAGGAGGCACTGTCACAACACACATGGGTCGAGAAGGAAACTGAGGTGTGGAGGGAAGGCAGCTAGTAAATGTGGAGGAAGGACTTAAACCCAGTTGGTCATGTGATGAGAGAGGCTGTGAAATAAAATAAGACAGAAAGCCCAGTCCTGGTACCTCACCTGTGCTCTTGATCAGGATGCCAAACTGCTGAATCTGATGTCTTCTCTTCACAGGAGGGCAGCTGCATTTGGTTGTGCTCAGAAACCTGCAGACGGGCCTCCTCCCTCATATCAACCCACTCTTTCACAGAGCATTTCCAAACACCCAATTCATACCAGGTACTGTGGCTGACACCAGACATACAGGAACATTCAGTTTCTAGAGGTGGAAATCCATGCACATTTATCACAATAGGTACACTAATCCGTGTATCTACCTGTGGGCCTATCTCGTCATGTATCCAGACTCTAGGTAAAGAACAGAAATGTCCACAGCCAGAGCTCCTCGACTAGCAGACAGAGGTTAGTAAATGAGTATCGCTGAAAACAGGCAGAAGGAATGCTTCCCGAGGAGTCAGCGTCTGGGTCTGGAAGGAGAAAAATGCTGCAGCGGGGACAGGGATGCTTCTGCGTGAGCATGTCCTACATCAGAGAGGACCACTGCCCTGTGGGCTGCCCAGGTCACACCGGCAGTTGGCCTGTGGAGGGCCTTCCTTCAAGGCTGGACATGTTGGTGTGGCAGCACCTTCATGGACGTGAAGATGTACTTAGGACTCACCTAGGAGCAGCTGTGTGGAAGGACCCTCCAAGCCTGTGCGGCCTTGGGGATGGGTAGGAGAGGGCCAGTGTGTGGCTGTGCCTGCCCACTCTCTAGGCAGTGAGCACTCACCCTGGGCCCACCGGCGCCCCCGTGTCAGAGCCCACTGTGAGTGATCTCCATGTAAATGTGGTGAGGGGCCACTGGCCTTGTTTCTCTAGCTCATTAATTCCATGGTGGGTGACTAACAGGTCCTGAGCTCCCCCCAGAAACCTCGGTGGGATCCAGGAAGTTTGACCTGCTGACCTCCCCAGCATCCTCCTCAAAGGTTGCTCTGAAATGACCCCAGACCCTTCCTGGGGCCCCCAGAGAGACACAGGGAACACGCACATATGTGACGGGCTGGCCGAGCCTCGGGGAGGCTCGTCAGGCAGGGTGAGGAGGCGCCCTGCCTTCTCTCTGGCTTGGTCTCCTCATGAATTCCAACCTTTATCCTTCTCTTTCTAGCTTCTGTTCCCAAACCCAGCCGACCAATTCCCCACTGTGCTCAGCAGCAGGAAAGGCACGTTTTCCTGGGCCAGCTTTGATTACCGCGACCAATTCTTATTTTCTCTTCTCATGAAAGACAGGCGGAAAAGTCCAGGCTGTGCTTTGCCTGTGCACACACATCTGTGCGTGTGTGTACACATGTGTGGACAATGTGTGTTTACACGTGTGTGCATATGTAGCCAAGGGGCCACATTTTGAAGTGGAACTGAGTTTTTACTCCTTTGAGAAGGGTCTCAGAGAGGCAGAGACTCACGGCAGGGAAATGACTGTGGGGTCAAAGAACGGAGGAAGCTCCCAGCAGCTCAGGGCAGCCCTCCCTGGGCACGTGTGCAATCGGGGCCACCCTGGTGTTGCCCTCGGCCCCCTGTGGGGTTAAATGCCTGGGCATGGGAGTCAGTGTTGCCACGTTTTCCACCTCAGCAGGCTGCCCTGAGTGCAGGCCAAATGCAACGGTGTCTGTAAACTGCTTAGAGCATTTCTGACTTTAGGCATTACTAAGGGACGTCGCCGTCATGCGGCAGGTAAGTGCATGTGCCTGCCCGTGGTTGTGACTAACATCAGTAACCTCTCTGCACCCCAAAGGGAGCCAGTGGTGGTTGCTCCCTCACAGTGGGGGGTGACCTGTGTGAAGCCCTGTAATGTCCCCTGCTATGGGGTAAGCACTGCAGATTGTTATTGTGATGACATTAACCCTGGGAGCACAGATTGACTTCACAGAAAGCTGACTCGTGGGTGAGTGCCCGCTGCTACAGACTCTCATTCCATGGTTTGCTTATTTTCAATCTGATGGTTTTTGAATTGTTTTTTCTGGTCACAAATAATTGCTGTGCATTTTATTTACATAGCACTTGTCAGTTTATTATGGGGGTGCAGAGACAAGCGAGCTATTTTAGTTCCAAAACAATATTTTTGTTCTAAAGCAGTAAAGAAGGGGGGATAAACCTGCTCCCAAAGCCGAGAACCAGTGAGACTATGTGGTTCCCGCCGGCGCTGCCTGCCCTCACCAGTGTGGCGTGGAAGGTGGACGAGGCCCCTCACTCATGCAGCTCTGGGAGCATTTCAAGTACGAACTCAACTTCTCTACTCATTAATCTTGGAAACAGTGCTTGGCTGTCCCCCAGCACAGGGGCCAGATGCAAAGGCAGGCTGTCCTCTGGGGTTGTGCCATTTACAAAGTAGGTGGTAGGGGCTGGAGCGCACTTCCCCGAGAGGCGAGGTCAGCTGGGCACTGATACCCGGGCTTCTTGCTTCAAGGATGAATGGCCACAGTCAGCAGTGTCTCGTCACCTCAGAGGCAATGTTAAAGAAGGCCATTTTTATTTTTTTGCTTTTGACAAAAGAATGTATGTTTTGGAATCTGGTTTCAGATGCAGCATTATTTCAAGGAGCCCGAAAAAAAACAATCTGGGTGTCTGGGTGCAGAGCAGGCAGCCTGGAACGAATCTAAATGGATCTGACACAGAGAATGAAATCAGAGGCTGCTGGGAAGACTGTGAGGTAAAGATACTTTCCTTTGATTATGTAATTGTTTACCCAACTGCATGGGGCACAAATATGAGTTGCTGTTCTGCGTCTTTGGGGAGAAGTCCAATGTGCTCTCCTCTGACACGGTGTGTTCATTTTCACAGGAAGATCCAATTTCCCCCCACTTCAGGGCTATAAATGAGTCTGCCGGGCCGTGCCCGACACAGGCGCTCCTCATTATTCAGATCAGTTTTCACTTTTCTAAACTGGTCTTCTGCCTACTGCTCCTGGAGCCCGGCCAGCATCTCGGAAGAGGATTAAATAATCCTTCTCTCACAACTTCCTACATGTTGTGCTATTTTGTTCTCTCCCAAATGTCACCCTCTGCTTGCATGCACGTTTCCTCTGGGTGAGGACAGCACGTGTCCTTGTGGCCACTTCTCTGTGGATGGTCAGGCCCAGCGGGGCGACTCGCCCCACTCCCAGGTTTTCCTGAGCTTGGGCCGGGACGGTTTCCATCCCAGCCCGGCAGAGTCGTTGTTACTCACACCGGTGGGCTGTGCTTTGTCAGAAGCAGAGGCAGAGAGAACCATGGGGATAATTTCCAGGCCAGAGAGTCAAAGTGGAGACAGAGGTGGCAACTTCGGCAGCTGAGGGGAACTGCTTCAGCTTGTGGCTATTTGGGTGGCGTCTCCCTCCACTCTGTTGCACCGATGCATCCTGAAATATGTTAGAAGCCTTCGAAGTGCACGGAGGCTGCGGCAGAGACATGAAGGAGGTCACTGCCCTCATGCATTCATTAGGTGTGGAGCCTCTTAACACAAATTTCACCTGTGAGGAGAATTAAGGGGACTTTCCCCGTGCCTCTTCTACCCTGGGATGTAGAAGCTTCCCATCTCCCATTTCTCCATCCTGCTTAAGCTTATCCAGGCAGATTCCAACCCATCAGCCTCTTTTTTTTTCATGTATACATTAATGCATTTGTGGGATACAATGTGCTGATTTCATTTAGAATTAGTAGCGCTTACATCACACTGGTTAATATATACCTCATCCTGTTTACTTAATTATTGTGTTAAGACGTTTGTACTTAATAGATCCGACATGTGCCCTTGCATGGTGCACCATCGGTGTGACCCCACCATCCACCCTCCCTCCATCGGACCTCCCATCAGCCTCTTGACGGGATTTGCGACGGGGCTTTCTGCACTGCTGGGTCACTCGGACCGCTGAGTCAGCCCCTCCTGGGGTGTGTGCTTCTTCCCCTCCCTCACGTTTTCTAAATCCTGCTTCAGGGTAACAGTTCCTGCCGGCGACATTCCTGCCTCTTACTCTGGGCCTCAGGTTGGGCTGCACATTGTCATCACCCGGGGACTTCAGGGTCCTCCGCAGGAAATGCCCAGCAGGGGTAAGATGCTTCCTAGCAGCTCTAACAGGCAGCCGGGATTCAGAACAGGTGAGACACAGCCCAACCCTGGGCATTCCAAGAATCAAAGGATCCACAGATGGGGTTGGGGTCTTTGGTGAATATGGACAACCAAACAGATCCATTGCGAGGCACCCAGCCTACATGTGGGGCAGACAAGGCTGTGTTTGTCCCCGGCATTCCAAGAATCAAAGGATCCACAGATGGGGTTGGGGTCTTTGGTGAATATGGACAACCAAACAGACCCATTGCGAGGCACCCAGCCTACATGTGGAGCAGACAAGGCTCCTGAGCGGGGAAACAGAGAAAGGCTTTTAGCTGGAGCCAAGTTTAGGGGGTGGGAGCAGGTGTAGGGGGCAGGGCGAGTCAGTATGTGTCCAGAGAAGGCCACAAAAGGCAAGGGGACAGTTGTGTGGCATACAGGGCTAGCGCCTAACCCAGGTGTGTGTCCTTAGAGGGACTGATGGGGTCACAGAGGTTGTTGGCAGGGCACTCGCATGCCGCCGAGTTACTTCAGAGCTTCCTAAGGTGCAGAGTGCTGTGTAGATGCTGGTTGGTGTGACCCCTCGCCTCCCCAGCAACCTGGTCAGGAAGGAAAAGAGCCCCCTGTCAAGGCGGTGTTATTCACTGTCTCGAGGGAAGAGAGGTGCCTGTGTGACGGCCCCGCCCAGCACTGCCCTGTCCTGCCTGTGTGACGGCCCCGCCCAGCACTGCCCTGTCCTTACGTGCTCTGCCGTGGTGAGCACACAAGTATGTGGGTGCACCTGCCGTGCACTGGCTGCTGCTCCCCACTAGACAGTTCCTTCCCAAAGAGAAGGAACCATGTGCTTAAACATAGTTCCATTAAATGATTAAATTAAAAATAATGCACCTTGAGTACACACTGAAAACAAAAAGTCAAGCAACTAAAAATAGATTCAGTAACTAGAATAATTGTTGAGAACCAGGCAACTGTGTTGGCCAATTAGGAGGTCACTGTGGCTTTATATCAAGTTTCAACAAAGCGGTGGAAGGAGAAGCAGCTTTTATAAGGTTGAGGAATTCCTGAAGGCTCAGAAAAATGGAGATAGCTCCTTCCTCTCCCCAAGAAGTGATCACAGCCTCCATTCTCCATCGTTCCCTTTCCGCTTTGGGTGACCTCTAATTTCTCAATAATAATAATAGTAAGAACGACCATTTATTCACCACTCAGACTCATACTCTCACTGCAAAGACGGCCCTTTCCACTGCTCCCTACTTACTGTGCCGTGTCCTAACTGTCCTGCTTCTAATTTCACACGTTCAGAGTGTCTGTTTGGGTTTATGAAAATACTTCCTTCAATTTATGAATCTGTTGTTTGGAAATCTTCTTCTGGAGTAGCTGAAACTGGTATTAACAGCAAGTTGTAATCTGGTTCTCAACAAAGTTTCTAGATTTAGATCTCCGTCCTCCCACATCCATCCCACTCTCTGCTCCTTCCCTGCTCTGGGCTCTGAGTTCAGTTCACTTAGCAGAGCCCGAGTCACACCCCACTCAGTCTTTCTCTCCCAGTGCCTCACCTACCCCAACCTTTCCTTGAAAGTCAGGTCATGCCCAACCCCGCTAAGAAGTCTCCTGAGGCCACTTTGGCCCATGGTATTTCTGGCATTGGCAGCACTTCCTGGCTATGCCAGGTGACACAGTCACCCTCACATTGCCATTATATTCCAAATGTGCTTCCACACTCCTGGGGGGCAGGGACCTGGTCTGCTGGGGCTGCACAAAAAGCAGATTGTCTCCTGTGGACTGCCCCTCTGCCCAAGCACAGCCTCCTAATCGGGAATCTGAAATGCTCGACAATCTAAAACGATCTAAAACTTTGTGAGCCTGAAACTTTGTGAGCCTGTAATTTTGTGAGTCTGCTACTTTGTGAGCCTGTAACTTTGTGAACCTGTAACTTTGTGAACCTGTAACTTTGTGAGCCTGTGACTTTGTGAGCCTGTAATTTTGTGAGTCTGTAACTTTGTGAGCTTCTAACTTTGTGAATAATCTAAAACCAACATGACCCTCAAAGGAGATGCTTGTGAGAGCACAGTGAATTCCAGATTTTCAGGTTCGGGATGCTAAGTGTAAAGGAAATATCCCCAAATTGGAAAAAATACAAAATTTGAAACACTTCTGGTGCCAGGCATGTCAGATAAGAGATACTCCTCCAATCCCTATTGTAAATAGATCCCCGGGGTTCAAACAAGTGGGAAGAGACTTGATGTAAATTATTAAAGAGGATGCGTGACAAACACAAGTTCAACATCTTCTATACATTAGAGAGTCTATCTCCGAAGATAAACAGATTGGTTTGGAGGTAGAAGTAAGAATAGCCACCGTGTAATGTAGGAAAGAGTAATTATTTTAATCTTTTAAAAGTCTTTAGAACAATAAGTGTGAGGAATTTCCCAGTCCAAGGTTTCTCAAGCTGCTCTGTTGACACTGGGGCTGGATAACTCTCCAAGGTGGGGCTGTCCCGGCCACTGTCAGATGTTTCCCCCTCTGTGCCAGTAGTGTGGGTCCAGCTAAGACAACCAAATTGTCTCCAGACATGGCCAAACGTCCCCTGGGTCAGAGGTAGAGTGGCCCCAGCTGAGAGTCACTACTCTAGTCAAAAGTGAGATTTGAGGCCAGGCATGGTGGCTCACACCTGTAATCCTAGCACTCTGGGAAGCAGAGGCCTGTGGATTGCTTGAACCCAGGAGTTTGAGACCAGCCTAAGCAAGAGTCACACCCCATCTCTACTAAAAATAGAAAATCTAGCTGGGTATCATGGCAGGCACCTGTAGCCCCCACTACTCGGGAGGCTGAGGCAAGGGGATCACTTGGGCCGAAGAGTCTGAGGTTGCTGTGAGCTGTGATACCATCGCACTCCACCCAGGTTGACAGAGTGAGACTGTCTCAAAAAAAAAAATTGATATTTGCACTCTTGAAAGAGGTGGGTTGATGCCCTGCCCTGAGTTCCATGGTGGGAAGATGGGCCATCTGTAACCACACCCAGGGGGAACTGGACAAGGACTGAGCTGTAGGCCCAGAGCTCCGGGCTGCACACAGGCCTTCAGAGGACACAGAACATGATAGAGCACAGCTTGGCGTTGGCTTTGCGTGGTGGTCCCCGCTCCTCTGAGAACGTGATGAACGGGCCTTGGCAAGCTGCGGCGGTGCCAGAACACTGAGGGTGCCCGAGGCTGTGTCTACGTGGTGGACACGTAAAGTCTGTGGTGCCTGCTGGAGCTCAGTCACTCTTCTGCTCACTATTCCAGGGCCAGCTGACTGTCCTGACATTTGCCTGATTTATTATACAGGACACACGTGTGTGAGCTCAGGGTGGGGTACTCAGAGTTTAATTAAGTGTGCGTCTGTCTTGGGCACGTGCCCAGATGCACTGTGATGGGTGAATCTGGAAATCAATGTGAACAGTAAAAGACAGATAGGGTGACACTAGCGACCTCAGTACAAATAGGGTGACACTAGCGACCTCAGTACAAATCGGGTGACACTAGCGACCTCAGTAGAAATAGGGTGACACTAGCGACCTCAATACTATCAACTTGTAAAGCAGGCCCTACTTGGAAGGCTTCCGAAGTGGGTCTGGGGCCTCACTCTGAACACCAAGGAAGCCGAGCCTATGGGGCTGGGTATGAGCAAAGGGGAACCACATACCTGCCGACCTTCACTGCCGAGCCCTGTGTCACAAGAGGACTGAGTGCTGATGGCCTGGGGAAACTGAGGCAGGCCCAGCCCTGACATCACCGCTTAGCAATTCACTTCCCTCAGAGGCCTCTTAACTCCAGTCTCCATTTCCTCTCAGAATAACAACACCCTGCCCCAGGTCACTAGTGGAGGAGACACATGTGTGGGGACAGAACGTCCTAAAATGCAGAGAGCTGTGTAGACACTGTGTAGACCCCACACACGGAAACCCGGTCAGGAAGGAAGAGTGGCCTAGGAACACAGCACTGAATGTGGGCATGAGAGCCTGCCAGACAGACGGGGCAGAGTCACATACCTGCGTTGACCTGGTGCACAGGGACAGGCCAGGGCTGGTGGGAAACCACAAAAACAGGCCACAGTTTTCAGCCACAGAGTGGAGACACGGGGTGGGGGGTGGTTCGGGGCTCGTGGCAAGGTCTGTGGAAGTGTCTGCTGCCTCTGGGGGGCATGGCAGCTGAGGGCCCCCAGCCAAGTGGCTGCACAGGAGTGCTGTCAGTCAGTGGGGCCCACAGGCAGGACACTGAGGACACCTCACGGATGTCTGCCACTGCGGCACCTGCCACACCTTTCCAGAGTGGTGGCCTGTTCCCCACCTCTGTCTCACACGTTTCTCTCTTTCATTGTGGCAAAGTGCACATAATATTGACTCTCCTTTTAGACCATTCTTAGTGTACATTCCACAGTGGCATGAATTGTGCAGACACGATGCCGTGCAGCTGTCACCACTGCTTCTGAAACCTTTTCATCACCCAAACACAAACTCTGCAGCTACTGGGCAGTGACTCTGTGTCCTTTCCTCCCAGGCCCTGGTAACTTCTCGCCTACTCTCTGTCTCTGTGAATTCCCTATTCTAGATATTTCAAAGGAGGCTCCTACAGAATGTGACCTTCTGTGCCTGTCATTTGGCTTTGCACTTTCGAGGGTTACCCACATTGTGGCATATGTGCTCCTTGGTACGTGTGGGTGACATCCCATCCCATGGGTGTGCTTCAGTTTTGCTGTCCTCTCA
The DNA here is from genome assembly GCF_000181295.1 of Otolemur garnettii. Taxonomy (NCBI): domain Eukaryota; kingdom Metazoa; phylum Chordata; class Mammalia; order Primates; family Galagidae; genus Otolemur; species Otolemur garnettii. The sequence goes on from NW_003852422.1 coordinate 4,904,776, forward strand.
TCTGCCGATGGACACATGGGTTCTTTCCACTGTTCAGCTATTGTGGACAGCACTGCAGTGACACTGGCTGGCATGCAGGTATCTGCTTGAGTTCATGCTTTCAATTCCTAGGATACATACCAAGGCGTGGGATTGCTAGGCCCTGTGGTCATTCTATTATCAGTGTTTTGAGGACCCACTCTCACCTGGACCCCCGTAGACACAGGGGCAGTTCCAGTTCCACAGGAGAATACAAGGAACTTTGATCGGCAGGAACATCCCAGAACATCAGTCAGAGACCGCTGAGATGCTGTCACACTTTGAGGCTCAGTGCTCTCTGCTTTGGTCCTGGTACCCTTGTAACAAACCAGTCCACCCTAAGGTAGCCTCCTAACAAACCAGTACACCCTAAGCAGCAAAGAAGACCAGCTGGCATTGCCCTTTGGGGAAGCTGGCCTTGGACAGCTCTTTATTATAGAATCTCCAGTATGTAAATGGTGACCTTGCCTTCTGATTCCCCCAGCCATAGAGTGACTGCAGGCCATATGTGGCTGTCGAGTGCCTTGGCTTGAGAGCCTGTGAAATGTGGAGGCTCTGCACTGCATGGAGACAGACCCAATCCAGGGAGCTGCAGGGTAACACAGAGGCAGAGAGACACATAGACACAGTGACCAGGGACAGCTGACAGCTGATGCAGTGGGCATGGAAGATCACTGCCATGTTGTGGATGAGAGTCCATCTCTCCAGGGCCTCCTTGTTCACCTGTATAGGGATTACTGGTACTTCTTTATTTCTCTACATATTTTCCAAGAAATTCCACTACCTGATGACACTCTTGTCTCTTGCCACTACAGGCTGAAAGAGCCTAAGTGAAACACACATGCATGCATGTATACTCACACACACACACACACTCAGACATGCATATAATGCACACTCACACACACATGCACTCACGCATGCATATAATGCACACACGCACACTCACACACATGCATATAACGCACATGCATGCATATAATGCACACACACGCACATAACGCACACACACGCACACTTACACACACGCATATAATGCACACACACACCTCCACAAGCATACATATAATGCACACGCACGCACACCTCCACAAGCATGCATATAATACACATGCACACTCACATGCACACACATGCATATAATGCACACTCACACACATGCATATAATGCACACATGGGCACATGCACACACACATACATATAATGCACACACATGCACACTCACATGCACACATGCACACACATGCATATAATGCACACATGGGCACATGCACACACACATATAATGCACACACATGCACACTCACACACATGGATATAATGCACACACATGGACACTCACACATGCACACATGCATACATATAATGCACACACATGCATCCATGCATATAATGCACACACATGCACACTCACATGCACACATGCACACACATGCACACACATGCATGCACATAATGCGCACACATAACACAATGCATGCATGCGCATGCACACATGCACGCATATGCACACACGCACAGGCACAGACATCTGTGCTACCCATCTTCCTACCTCCCGCCTCGCCTTGCCAAGGCGCTTAGCAATCTTGGTCCTGCAGCTTCCTTAGCATCTCCTCCCTGACTAACTCAACCTCTTTGCTCCTATAAATGACTTATAGATTTATTTATTTTATTTTTTTTTTTGTAGGCTTCCACAATATAAAAGTCAACCAGAAAGTAACAAAAGCTTACAAATGTAGGCTGTAGAGAGCGCCAAACTGGTTAATAAAAACAAAACTAACAAAAATCTTTCCAGGGACTGAATTCGTAAATTTGGACAAATGCCTTTAGTTATTTCTGGACCATGACAGAGGATACATGTATAAATTTGAATAATGGATTTGGTTATTTGTTAAAAATAATGGAAAACCAAACGTTACTTTGTCCCAAAATGCTAATAAAAACTGTGTTCTTTTCTCCCACTTTCTTTAAAATGTGTGCCCCAGAGATAGAGGAAAGGTATTTTGATGGGATTTGATCCCCGGAATTGCATTCCAATCAGGCGTCCAGGTCCGAGTGCATTCCTCCGAGAGCTTTGAGACTGTATGTGGATGTGGCTGCCATGGACCCAAGCCCATTATTTTATTAGCTTTATTCATTGCAATCTTGTTTCTTTATCATGTAAACCAGAGTAAGACTACTTCTTTCTGCTACACCCAAGATAAGGAGGACACTCAGCGTCCTGGGCTAGAGGGTAGATATGTAACGGATCTCTCTCAGCCTCAGTTTCCCCCAAATCTGTCCTGGGATTAATAATACCCACTGCATGGTTCCTGTGAGAGGCTTACTCAGAAGATATAAAGATACATATATCTGGGCCAGCAGACCTACTTTTATTAAGAGTTACTGCAATGGGGGCGGTGCCTGTGGTTCAAAGGAGTAGGGTGCTGGCCCCTATGCCGGAGGTGGCAGATTCAAACCCAGCCCTGGCCCCACCCCCAAAAAGAAAAAGTTACTGCAATGCTAGTGCTTGAAAGAAAGACAGAGGGAATTCACATAAGCCTCAGAAGTGATGGTTTTCCTTTCGTGTGGAGCTTAACCTGGGGTCCATGGCAGCCTTCAGGGTGTCCTTGAACTGCTAGAGAGACAGATGGTAGCTTTCAACATATTCTTAAAATAATCTGTTAAAGTACAAGAATCACTGCTCTAGTGTTTTCAGGAAATGCTACTGCAATCCCTTATAGAAATTCTCCAATATTCGCTCTATTATTAGAACCAAATTAGCCTTCCCATTTGGCATTAGATTTAGCAATGGCAATTTCGGGGGACCCCATGCTCCCAGCCTCTGGTCTTCACAGCAGTTTCCAGGTATGTGGAAAAAGTAAAATGCTTTCAACTGTTTTGGTTTGGAGAATTGGTCCTACGTGGTTGAGAAATGGATACCTTTCTGCTGATGCTTTAGCCCATTATTTGGATTTAACTAATTCTGCAAATAATTGAATATCCCCAACCAATATACAAATTGATGCCTCCTTCACAGAGACTGATTCATAGCCATTTTAGTCTGTTTCTGATCAACATGGGCAGGTAATGAAACTCAGTCCCCAGGTGTGCAATAAATAGCACAATAAACTATCCACTATGAGGTTTGTGTCTTTTCCTATAAAAATGCATTTGAATTCACAACAGCTGCTATTATTCTACCCAGCTGGTAGGCTAACTCAAATTCCACCTCTAACTAGGCAATGAAAGAATTTGAATCGGGTGGGTAGTTCATTATAGTATTTTATCAGTATGAATGCACTTTGGAAGGATATAAAGAGGCCATAAAAATGTGTTAAAATTCAAATGGTTTAGATGGTTTTCCTGGTTATTCAAATGCAGCAAATGATAGATGGAAGTCAGAAATTTTTTTGAACTAAACATTTCCTCTCATAGACGTGCCTCCATTTCATGTGTTTGCACTTAGCAAATCACAGGCGTTAATAGAATGTTTAAGAAAATGAAGGAAAAAATTCAAACCCAAATAGCTTATGTCTCTCTTTTGGCCTTTGTGTAGTGCCTACGGGGTGTGTGTGTGTGTGTGTTTCAAACTAACCCGCTCTACTATATGACTGGGCAAATTAGGAGAAAATTGCTTCTTGCAGGAACAGGTGGAAATATAGATGGTTCGGAACTTTAATCTGTTTTGTTTTATTTTTCTTTTTTGGTAGACTGGCCAGTTGGAAAGGGAATGGTGGGAAGTATTCCTTCATCTGGTATGGCTGCTGAGAACTCTCTCTCTGTTACAGCAGCAGAAGTTTGATGAAACTGTAGGTTCCTTGAAGGCAAGAACTAAGCCAGTTAGTGTTAGGTGGACTGTAATAGGCACTTTAACTTCAGGTTGCGGAATGTTGCTTCTTTCATATCTATTTTCTTTAGTTCCTTTCAGTTTGGCCACTGTTGCAGTGTTCACTGGTTTCGGGAGTGTGGTCGGTGTTCCTGGCACTCACACAATCATGAGTAATGGGTAAATGGTATTTTTAAAATTAAGACATGACCACTATTAGACACAGCGTTGAGTTAAAATATGTCTTTTTAGGAGGGTTCCTAGCTTTACCTTTCTAATCCAGGTCGGCTCAACATCTTGAATAAGGAGTAGGATCCCAAGAGGGACTTCATACCCATGGGCTTCTACCCTGGGAGCTCGCTGAGGGCCTCAGGCCTTCACAGACGTGAAATTGTTCCAATTCCATCTGCTCATTTAATATGTATAGAAAAGTGTTCAGTATTCTTGAGTCCTGCTGTTGACTGATTATCCAATTAATCCTTATGAGGTAAAGGTGGGAATTGTTTTTCCCATTTTTCAAATCGAACAGACACGAGGTGGGAAGAAGGGGACACGTGAGTTCTGCAGAGGAGTCTGTCTTGCTATTCCCCTGCCTCCTTCATCCATCAGTTAGGTAATGTCGCCTTCAAAAAGAAGAGGAGAGAATTATGTAATACATGATTCATTTCCAGTATTTGAGGCATATTTTAAATTTTTGAGGCAGTGGATGAATGAGTTCTGGAATAATGTGTCTAATTAGAAATAAAGGCCCCCCCAAATACCAGATGGATGACTTGCAGGCTTAGGAAGACAATCATCTGATGCTAAGACGTTACTGTTGTTAAGATATGAATTTTGTTGAGTTTTATTAAGCTTTTTGCTAAGTAAAAGAAGCTAGCATGATCCCACTGCATTTTCAAGATGATGTCTTAAATTATGACAAATAAATTGCAGCAGGAATGTGCAAATTAAGAAAAAAAAAACAAGTAAACACTCTTTGCAGGCAAGATACAAACTTTCTTATTGCTATACTATCTTTCTAAAATGTCCTTGGAAAAAGGGCTGAAAATTTCTGAGTCCATAACTAAATAATTAAGAACAATCAAGCTGGAGGCAGTGGCTCATGCCTGTAATCTCAGCACTTTGGGAGGCCTAGTGGGTGGATTGTCTGAGCTCAGGAGTTCAAGTCCAGCCTGAGCAAGAGCCAGATCCTGCCTCTACAAAAACTAGCTGGGAGTTGTAGCAGGTGCCTGTAGTCCTAGTTACTTGGGAGGCTGAGGCAAGAGGATCGCTTGAGCCCAAGAGTTCAAAATTGCTGTGAGTTATGATACCATGGTACTCTACCAAGGGCCTCAAAGTGAGAATCTGTCTAAAAGAAAAAAAGAAGGAAAGAAAAAAAAGAACAATTAATGTCTTAGATTGTCAAAACCCAAACAAATATTTTATGTTGAGAAAAGTGGTTTGAGCTCAATTAATATTAAAAATTATGAATGCCAACACTCATCTGTAATAAAGTCTTCTTGTGAGGGGGGAGCTCAACTTGACACAGATATCTGAGATTCGATCTTGGCTTATTAAAGGATGAAGGAAATCACAGTCACAGAATCCACATGTTCTCTCTGCTTCTATCTGTGCTTAGAATCTTAAAATGCATCCGTGGAGCCCTTACACTTCAATCAGGATCTTTCTCTTTGTTTTCTTTTAAGCATTTAAAAACCTACATACATAATGTTTATTAGAGAAAATTCAGAGAGGTCCAAAAGTTCACGCACCATCTCCCCACCAATCAGATAAAACTACTATTAAGTTTTTGTATATTTCAGACTTACAGTTCCCTTGACAACCATCACTTAAGAAGCAGAACTGGATCTGATTTGAAATACTTTCCTGGACTCTGCTCTTCTCACTCAACTTGTCATAAAGATCTTTTCAGATCCATAGACACATCCTTCCCATTCTGAATGAGAACGCCATTGCTGAATTTTGTAATCCTCTCAGCTGATTGCCAATTGTTGGCCATTTGGTTACTTACAATTTTTTGTATTGCCAACAGCACAATGGACATCTTTGTCTGCTATTCAGTAATTTGCTTAGGATCTATTTTTAGAAGTGGAATTTTGAGGGCAAATGTTTGTATATTGTTAAACTGTTGGTTAAATTGCTCTAAGAAAATCTCCTAACCACTGTATTCTATGTATCTTTTTTGTATTTTTTGCCAGTATGATAGATAATTACTACATTTTACTGGTTTTGGTGTACATATTTATTAGTAAAAATACATTTTTTTACTAATGAAATATATTCATGGCCATCTATCTTATTTATTTCTCAGAGGTTAAGAAAATATACTAAGCATACTATTTGTATAGCATATCTTTTGTAGATGCCTCAACAGCTTTGAAAAGATATAGAAATTTGGATTTTTAACTAGACAGATTTTATGACTTTTTATATGTTCTAAACTTGCAGTCTTTTTCTTTAATGGAGTCTGCCTTTGAAATCAGTATTCAAATGCAATTTCCTACCGAGTTATGGAAATGGTCACCTATATTTTCTTCTAGTAATGATATGGTGTTGATTTTTATGGTAGAAATTTTAATCAACCTAATGTAATAAAGAAGAATCAAATTTCCTCCCAAATGGTTCCTGATTTATTAAAAAATCCCTTCTTCCCTGTTTAGTGAAAAAGCTTTCCTTCCTTCCTTTACTGACTCAGTTACCCAATCAACAGTGGGTAGAAGAAGGGTGTGTATTCCTTCATGTGACGTGGCAGATCCTTTCTTGAGTGTAAACGGCTCACACCGGGCTCCTTGGTCCCTTCAGGCTACCAGGCCTCAAGCCCTCAGCGTCCCTGCTGGACTGAAGCTGCTTACCCCGCCACTGCCCCAGTTCGGACATTTCTGTGAAATTGTTTCTTCTTCTCTCTACCTTATCATTTGGGCTATTTAAGAGGAAGCTTTTTCAGATCATTCCTTCTGTGCTATTCTCATATGAGAGTTAAACTGCATACCACCACGGAGACTTAGCCAAGAAATACTGTCTACAAATGGGAGGAGACGAGAGAAGCTGTCTGAATTCTCAGAGCAGAGTCCCTGATTAGCACCCGGCTTCCCAGCGAGAGCCCAGTCTGGCTGCACCTCCCACCCTCCTCACCCTGGACTGTGTTGGTTCTGCCTGTGAGGGATGCTGAGGCAGAGAAGCCCAAGTTTCTTTGCTTGGGGGAAGTGGCATCTTCAAAGCTCCTGTGGACTGGATGAGGCCAGACACCCTTGGCCTCTGTCCTTTCTCTCAAATATCACCCCTTATATCAGTGCCTCAGTTCCATTTCTTCCTTCAGCAAATATTTATTAAGCAACTGTAATGTACCTGAGATTGATCTAGGTATGAGAAATAGAGCAGAAAACAAGCCCAAGTTCGTGCATTGCTCTTGTGCTCTTCCTTGTGTCACAGGTAATGATTCACACATCTGTCCTGTGGTTTTTCCCACCACCTCACCAATGGACTTACTTTTCCTGAGCTCAGGCACCACTTTCCTGCTGATGTTTGGTTCCTAGCTGCACTCAGCATATACCAGAATCCAATGTTTTTGTTGAATTAAAATCTATCAGTAATGCTGCCTTTCTTATGGATTCCATCTTTGTTCTGAAACCCATCTTGTAGCCTCATGAGGCATTTGGAGAGAGAGTGATGCTTAATAAATCCTTACTTCTACTATGAAGGGCCACCTTAAAGCAGCTCTCATCAGCCTCCACAGTATTGACTTTGGGGCCAGATAATTCTTCATTCTTAGCTGCTGGGGGGCTGTCCTGGGACCTGTAGAGTGTTGGACAGTGTCCATGGCCTCAGTTCACTAGGACTTAGTAGTATCTGCCCCTGTCCCCCCACCTAATTGTGATAATCAGAAATGTCTCCAAATATCTCCAACTATTCCCTCAGGGACAAATTTGCTTTGGCCAAGCACCCCCTACCTTAAAGACTTGTGGTAAATTAAATATGGCCACAAATTTGACTCTCTACTCCTTGAGACATGAGAGGCTCTGTGTCCCCTCAAATCTGAGTGGGCTCTGTGGTCATAAGAGTCCCCACTCTTTGACCATAAGTAAAAGGCTAAAGGATGCCAGGCCAGTGTCTGAGCCCAGGCCTTAAGTGAACACTTGACCTTGAAGTTCATAGAGCTCTTGGCCACGTCTTAGGAAATCTGATTATCCTGAAGCTGTGATGCTGTGAGAGTCCAAGGAATGTGGAGAGGCCCTGTAGGGTCATGTGTGTGAGTGTATATGGGTGTGTGAGTGTATGTGGGTGTGTGAATGTATGTGGGTGTGTGAATGTGAGACTGTGTGTGAAGAGTATGAGTATGTGTATGTATGAGTACATGGGTGTGTGAATGTGGGAGTGTATGTGAGTGTATGAGTGTGTATGTATGTGCATGAGTGTGAGGGTATGTGTGAATGTGTATGTGGGTGTGTGAATGTGGGAGTGTATGAATGAGTGTGTGAGTGTGTGTGAATGTGTGTGTGTGTGAGTATGAGAGTATGTATGAATGTGTATGTGGGTGTGTGAATGTGGGAGTGTATGAATGAGTGTGTGTATGTTAGAGTGTGTGTGTGAGTGTATGTGGGTATGTGTATGTGTGTGTGGTGAGTGTGAGTGTATGTGGGTGTGTGAACGTGAGAGTGTGTGAGTGTATGAGTGTGTGAGTGTGTGTGAATGTGAGTGTGTGTGAATGTGAGAGTGTGTGTATGTGTGTGTGTGAGTGTATGAGTGTGTGTGTATGAGTGTGAGAGTGTGTATGTGTGTGAGAGAGTGACAGAGAGAGAGGAGGGACCCATAAAAACACCAAGGAGCATGTAGGCCCATCTTGGGAACAGACCTTCCAGCTCTACTGCCGTAGGTGAGGACCTGTGTGGATTGGAGATGAACCACTTAGATGAGCCCTTCCCTTCCCAAATTCTCAAGCTACAAACTAGGAGCAAAATAAAATTGGTGTTTTAATTCTCTACGTTTTGGGATGGTTTGCACACAGCAAACTTGTATATACCTGGAACAAAATTCTTTTAGAAGATAAAGCAATTCAGCCATTGATTGTTTACCGTAAGTCACTGTTTGAGGTCATTAGTCTAATTTCCATGAACAAAGAGCATATGGACACCAGGCCCTCTCTGTGATGCTCTGATTACTCCTCTTTCTAACACACAATCTTCATGTTTTTCTTTCATTTACCGTCTGCCTGTTGGTTGACAATGTGAAACACAGAGTTGATGAAGTGCTTTTTCCTTCCTACTAATATTATTTAGCTTTTGGATTCAAAAGTACTTAATCACAGCTAATTTAGAATTTAGAAGGCTGGGACAGCTTTCTAAAATATGCAAATTATATCTTTCTCAATTAGCACTTGATAATAATAGAATAAATGGAAAGAGGTCTTTTCTTTTTATTATATTCGCACTACATTCAAATGTAGTTAGAGAAAAAGGTGTTTGTTAAGGGAATTATGTTGCTGTAAGTCAGTGAGAGAAAATCATTAAAGGAAAATGAAATATACCAAAAGACAAAGAATATCAAATTGTGGCTTTCAAACACCACTGTCATTTTTTTTTCTTCTAATTTGATGATTGTGCTGTGAAACTATCTGATTATTTCACTTTTGGTATCTGCAATGACCTTGCAAAATAAATGAAAGTCCACTTAGGACAGTCCCATGAGAGATGCTGAATAAAAGGACAATTACCTGGTCTGGAGCCAGAGAAGCTGTCTCAGAATCTCAGTCCTATTTCTTGGAGAATAGTGGATTAGTCCCTAGGGGCATAGAACTTTAAAATTTTAGGTTGAGTTATTCTCAATTTCAGCAGAAATAATCTGTATTGAAACACTTCAATGAAAAAAAATCGGCGAGGCCGAGCTTCTCACTAGAAAAATATTAGCTTATTTACTTATGTAATGATGTCAAATATATACTTATATTTAAGTATAAAATGTATTACTTAAATAATATGCTTAAGTAGCACAGCAGTTTGTGTGTGTTTTCAAGTTAATCCTTGTAATTCAGTATTATCGTTTTTGTCATCCCTGCTTTATAAGTGAAGAAACAGACTGAGAAGTCAGGTAGTTTACCCAAAGTGACATAGTTAATGGATGGGAAATGCAGACTTTGGGTCCTGGTGCTCTGCAGAACCCACCTCCCGCTCCCAGGCCCCTTGCCTTTTTTGTTTTTCTGCGCAGGATGGAAGAACTGCTCCCTCTGCGCAGGGCTGGAGTGACCCACCCTCCTAGTCAGTAATTCAACACTTGTCATCAGCGTGTGCAGGCAGGTTAAAATGGGAAAATTGGCTTAGAGATTCCTAGTAGTAAACACATCAGAGCTGCTAATGGATCTCTGGGTTAAATGTTAACGCTTTAACTCGGAGCATCCCGGCGCTGGGGACGCCTGTGAGCCGCGCACACCGCCCGCCGCTGGGGGGCGCTCACGGCGATCGCCGACCGTGCGGGTGTGATTCTCACCAGGCCGCGCTCACGAGCGGCGAGCGCTGACCCCTGACTTCTCATTCAGCCGCTCTGCGTTGGGGACCCAGGCATTGGCGATTTTTAAAATACCCATTTTCAAAATTAACACCGTTATTCTGGGATCCCTTAGTTTTTTTAGCTTCGGTCTTCGGCGACGTCACTGCACGTCCCAGGGAAATCTGTGCATAATTACGTCTCAACAGTCGTTTGCTCCGGTGTGGAAACTCGCATTTTGCTGACTTTCCTTCCTGTTTTTCAGTCTCCTTCATGACAAGATCATTTTCAGTAACAAAGTCACTGTGAGGCTGTGCCCTGCCGGTGCTGCAGGGGATGCAAATCCAATTCCACTCACGCCAGGCGCTTGCATTTCCCTCCAGCAGCGGAAGGGACTGCTCGCCGCCAGCCTGGGGCCCTGCCGGCCACGTCCCCGCAGGACTGCTGAGATCGCGCACGTCCCACGTTCCTCTCAGATGGTCCCTGAGCGCTTCATTGTCCTTTGAAAGCCAGCCTTAGTCGCACAGAAGTGCAGTTGAAGGAGGCACCTGTCCTCTTCGCGACCTGTGCACTTTCTTCCAGGCCGGGAAGCGGCCTGCAGGGATCCTTCTCTGGCCTTGGCGATCTGCAGGTGCTGGCGGTCTGGCCCCTTAGCCCCTCTTGCAGGACCCTCCCAGCTTTGTGTAGATTTCCAGGCCTCTGTTTACTTAGATTTCGGTGTGCAGCTGTGATACAGCCTGAGGCTTTTAAGATGACAGCCCATCAAGACAGACCTGGCCTGCCTGCTTGGGGTCTTTTAGAGGGGAGTTAAACAGATGCTCTTAACTTTCTCTGTGACAGATCTCTTTGGGTATGGACCCCTTTCAGAAGAATATTTTTAAATGTGTAAAAGTGCTAGGCTTATGAAGAAAACCAATTATGCTAAAATGCAGCTAAGTGTTTTAAAGAATAAACATGTGATATGCCAACATGTGCTTTGTTAATAAATGACAACATCTGGATGTGCATGGGTAACTCGGTTATTTAGAAGTGGTGATGCACATTAAAGAGATTTGTAACAATTGTGATGTAAAGTGAAAATATGATTGATTTCTCTTGGGGACAAGGGCACAGGACAGCTCACTTTGGTGGCTTGCCTACATGCATAATTGAGGGAAGTGATAAAGTTATTTAGCGATGAATGAAAATTAAGACAATGTTTTTTCCATCAAAGAACCCAAGGTGTTCTATCCACAGTCTGTTTCCATAGTTGCAGAAGGGAGTTCTGTGCCCTGAGCTGGAGGGCTGCATTAGGGGTGGGGGTGGTATTTGACACCCTCTGCTAGTCCCTGCGTGTGGAGGCGCCAGGTGCAGTGGAGGCGCCAGGTGCAGCGGAGGCCAGGCGGAAGTGTGAAGCCCTGGCTGTCCCTGTTTAGACTCTGAGCCTTTCTCCTTGAAGGACCAGCTGCCCTCCCTGCCAGAGCACACCACTCTTTTCTTGGATGACTAAAGAAATCATTCAAGAGTGAAATGAAAATTCCTTATCTCCTTATAGGATCTGAGCTCAGTGATGAGAAATGGGAGGATGATAATTGACCAATCACACATTCAAATGAATGAATTAGACCATGGGTGCTCGGCAACAATTTCATGTGATAATTGACAATAAATAATGCTTTAGAAGGTCATCCTGCAGGGTGCCCTCAGCCACAGCAATGGGAGACTCAGAGGGCCCCTCCCTGAACTTCCGTGCTGTGGTCTCTGGGGTGGACACAGTCTACCCAGTCTGGTCAGGAGGTGGTGGTCAGTGTCAGAACTGGCATCCCCTGAAGACCGGTGGCCTCCACAGGAGAAAGAGATGACTCTGGCTTTCCCAGACCAGGAGGGAAATAAGGATGGCTGGGCATGTCATCTTTCTTATTTGCATGATGCTGTTGTTTTCTGGGATTAATTACATTCTTATGACTGAAAACAGCTTCCTCTTACCTACCCCAAATTCACCAACTCTGCAGATTCAGTTCTTCACAGGCTTCCAGACTTTTACTCTCTGTTTGGTGGTTTTGGCTGGTTGTTCGAAAACTTTAAAGCCCAAGAATATATCTAACATGAGCAATTTTTTTCTTATTTATTGGCATACCCCAAGAATGTAAGCTATATAAGTTGGCATGCGTTTAATATCTAAATAATTTCTGGTAAAGATGTAGTTTATGTTAATCTGCTTCACTAGAGTAACCATTTTATAGTCACCATATATCCCATGATGTCATGTTATAAATCTCAAATATATGCAATAAAATTTAGGTTTTAAAAAGATGTAGTTTATCATTTGTGCATCAGAAGAGTGACATGAAACTCTTGGTTGAAAGAGTTTCTTATTTTCTCCAAAAAAGACCAGTCCTTCAAAATTGTTTGCTTATTTTACAAAGACTTATTTTTTGAACACCTACTCTACACCAGGCACCGTTTTGGGCATTTGGATACAGAGAGAAGCTTAATGCAGTCCTGCTTTTGAGAATAGAACAATAGAATAATTTCTATGTTATGAAAGAAATATTTCAATCCAGATGGCTGAGAATAAAAGAAGATTAAAACACAATATTAAATAATCTAGTTATCCCAGGGAGATTAAACTGAAGAAACATTAAATTCTTAGAAATTATTTCATAATCTTATTTTGACCAAATGTCTGAAACAAAAGTTAAAGCAATATTTATTGCCCATACTTGAATGTTTGCCAAATTATATAATACATTTAAGAATACATACGATTTTTTAAATTAAAATCATCAGTTAAGAATTTAACAGGATCGTGGACTCTCTGTGTGCTTCTGTATGTGCATTTGTTGAAGATTTGTGTGAGAGCTTCTTCCATAAGTCTGAATTTAAGGATTTTTTTAGGCTTTTATCCAGGAAACTTATTAGAAAGACTCTGGAGAAAAAGTAAGCTGATAATTTCATGAAAAACTTGGACGATTCAATGAAAAGTAAGCCTAAACTATGTGCTGCCAGAGGTTTTCCTAAATTCTTCAGAGCTTATTTTGGTTTCCAGTATTTAAAAGTCAACACTGTTTTGATTTAAAGGTTTAAAGAGCTTAGATTTTTCTAACAGAGATTTAAAGAATCTGAGAAGGGGCAGGCCAGTTAACCTCAGATGTGAATTCAGCCAAAACGACTGATTCAATTTTAAGAAATATCCTAATAGCAGAAGTTGAAAAGTGTTCCTTTCATGTTATCTACCACTGATGCTTAAATTAGTCTTCAAATGCTTTTATAGATCAAAGATGAGGGTTGACAACAGAGTCACCATGGCACCTCTGCTGAGTAAAATCAGAATGTGCCCACACCCTCTGCGTCCTGGTACCCAGCCAGCTAACATGCATGTTTTACACTGGCTGCTGGGTTGGTGCTCCTGAAATCAGTCAGTGCAATGTGGTGACATCGCAGACAGGCTCTGGTTCCGGTGGCAGAAACCGTCATGTTATACGGGGAGAGACCCAGAACTCTGATGAAGGGAATAGCCAGCAACCCGAGGTGCTGAATCAGAGTAGTGAAGAGGACATGCTCGAAGCCATATGGTTTGAAGCCTGGTTGTGTGGAGTTTGAAATAGCTGTTCTTGACTGAGGAGGACATCCTGGAGGCTCCTGTCATGTAATGGAAAGAGCCTGGACAGAGTGGTCTGGGAGGCGGCTTCTGCCCCTGGGAGGACCCTTGCAGGGGGCTGCCGTGCTTGGCGGCAGAACCAGTGGGTATTGGGGATCATGGCTTTAACCCCTTTCATTTCTCTTCCAGCAGCCCCCACGGGGAGGACCCCCTCCCTGCTCCTCCGAGGTGTGTTGATTTGTTCTGGAGCAAAACACTGGCCTGTCCAGCCTCCGAATTCTCTGCACTGCGCTGGAAATAAACCCGTAGTCTTGGCCAAGGCCTGGTGTTGCTGTAGAGAACACATCCTGCCACACACAGACAGTGATTTACTTTTAGTAACTATGAAACGTATTTTGGGCTTGGGTGTCTGTGAGAGACTTTCCAGTTGTGTGTGTTTGTTAATTTTAACCTTGGTTCTCTGCTGCTCTCCTGGCACAGCCTTCTTCTCGTTCTTTTACGATGCTAAATGCATTAATTAGAAGGAAAGTAAGAAAAACAATAAATAACTAAAATTATAAAAATTTTCTTTTTTTCTCCAGTTTCCTTCAAGTCAAAGCATTTCTTGGACCCACATATTTGAGGTGACTATGAGTTCACCTCCCTGTTGTAGGTGAAATTGGAATGTCAGCAGGATTTCCTGACTAAACAAGGCACCCAGGAGTAGTTTCCTCTAATTTGCCAGAATGCCCTGGGGCTGCCGCAGCACTCAGGGCTTTCCCATTTACAAGGCAGCAAAGTTAACCTGGTTCACCTGATCCTTGTAAAAAGCTGGGTAAGATCTCCACTGCTCAGTTGTAAGTGAGATGCTTTCTAAGTACCTGGTGATAAGGGGCAAGTTGAAAACAATGGGGTGGGAGTAAGGTGACCAGATTTTAACATTGGTAAAGCAGGACACCATTGGGGGGGGCTATATGCTGAGCTGTTTATGGTTAGGGACCCTCTAGTGGGGGGTGGGGGGCTCCTTGTTTGTTCCAGACAGTTTGGCTCCTTCTGAGCTAAGTGTCCTTGCCTAGAAGCAAGGGAGGGAGCCAGTATCCTTCTGATACCCATTCCACCTGGGCAACCTTGCCCAGGAGGGGAGTCGGGAGTTTACATTAGCCTTTTCATTTCCAAATGAGGTTGCATTAACCTCTTCATTCCCAAATGGAGTTACATTAACCTTTCATCAGCCCAAAACTGTATATTCCCTTCCCATTCTCCTGCTGTTCCCTAGCTTGTCCTGCATTCTTTCTAAAAATTGGGACTTTTTAAAAATGCTGCAGGATGCAGGACAAATTGTTAAAAATCAGGACTGTCCCGCCAAAATCGGGATGTCTGGTCACCTAAGGTAGGAGACAACTTGGTGGGAAGTTGTTTTTTCTGATGTCATAATTCCCAAGTCTTCTCCAGGTTTGTCTGGGCTTGTGCAGGCCCAGATGCTGTGGAGGAAGAGGATACCCCATACTAAGCAGCACACTCACTCCCAGCATGAAGGAGGTTGGATCCTGCACAGATGGCAGCTCGCACTGGGGACCCTGGAGGTAACAGAGCTGGGCTGTAGTCACTGTTGACTCAGTTGCCAACTGCATTCTCCTAAGATCTCTGGGGACGGCGTATACAGGAGCAGGGACTTGGAGGTTTGCAGGTGTGGGTGACATTAAAATATTTAACAACCAGCAAGGGAGGGACATGGGCATGGCCAGTCAGGATGCAGAGATGCATCAGGGTCCACGTTGTCAGTCCCAGGTTGGAGGATGGTGGCAGGGCCTTGGGCAGACACCAGTGTGGCTGGTGGGAAGGGAACAGAACATCGGGAGGGTTGAGAAGCGACTATTTACCAGCCAGTGCAAAATCTCTTTCAATATTTTAACAGCTGGTGCAGCTGCATTAATATGAGCTGCCACCCTGAGAAAGAACTGATTTTGAAGTTGGCCAATTTTGGCTTTGGACAAATTCTTATACCTCTGTTTCGTGAAGAGGCTGTAAAGCAACCCCTAAAGGCAGAAGGAGATGAGAGACCAAAGGAGGAGGCAGAGAAACCCAGTTTGTCACGGGGTGTTTTACTGAGGAACTTAGGGGCAGAAGCACAGTTTCCAGTTGCAGCAAGCCCGGGTGGCTCTCCAAGACACTGCAGTCCACAGGGAAGGCAGCGGAATTTGCTAAGGGGCAGGGGTGAGGGGTGATTATGCATTTATGGTAATGTGAAGGTTGTTTTGGCCTAAGGCAAGGTTTACAGCAGGTGTTTGCTGTTCACAGGGAGCACTAGATAAACTGGAAATGGTAGCAGCATCCCAAGGGGGTCAGTCACTGAAGCAGAGCAGGTCAGTGTCCAGGGGGGTTATATTAGCCTCTGCTGACTTTCATAGCCTTGGTCTGAAAAGGGACCTGCATACTTTGTGCTGTTGCCTGGACCTTGAATGAGATAATGCTGAACAGTGCAGCTATGGCTTCCCTTTGTTGTGATTGATATTTTAAAGGATTTTAAACACAAACAGCTTTGCATGCATTGTCTTTTTTTAATGAGAGGTTAGATATTGCTATTTTTGTGCATGCATTTCTACTTATATTTTATGATAATTTTAAAAACACTGCTAAGAAAAAAATGCAAAAAATTATGCTTTAATTTGCTGTGCTATTATTACCATAGCTGAATAGTAACAAGAGCACCTTGAGAATTTCTTGGATATAGAAATGGTCTTTTACCTTATGTAACTTAAAAACAATTTTGTCCTTTTCATGTTATTAGTGGTGCCTCAGCTGAATCACGGATGTGTCTAGAGGCTCCTTTATTATTCTGCTATTGGATAAGGTCATTGAAAGGGATAATAAAATGAGCTCAGGTGAGAATGAGTCTTATTTAAGATTGTCTTAATCTTAACAAAATGCCTTAGAACATTCAGGGCACACACACTGGGCACAGAAATGTTATGAAATCTTATGTGAACAGAGTCATTCGAATACAGGAAGGAACCTGCTAACTAGAAGAATGTTTTGAAGTAAATCAATTTTCTAATTTTTTATTTTATAAAATTTCTCTTCCATATATACTTAAATTGCTGCAGACACAGTGTGTGTATGTATGTATGTGTGTGCTGAAATGTATTCTCTTCTCTTTTTAAATGCATAGCTTTATTGAGCTATAATTCACATACTATAAAATTCATCTACTTAACCTGTAAAATTCAGTGGTTTTCATTATATTCACAAAGTTGTACAATAATCACCACAACCAGTATCTTAACACTTCCATCACCTCAAATAATGTGCTCAGTTTTCACATATTTATGAATTTTCCACATTTCTTTTGTTAATTTCTAATTTCATTCCATTGTGGTCAGAGTACATAGTTTGTCTGATTTGGATCCTTCAAGTTTTTTGAGGATTGTTTAGTGGTCTAGGGTATAGTTAGCCCTGGAGAATGTTTCTTGTGCACTTGGGAAGATGTGTGTTCTTCTATGGCTGGTGGTGTGCTAAGTCAGTTTATGGTATTGTCCAAGATTGTAATTTCTTGCACATCTTCTGCTCAATTATTATACTCATTATAGAATATGGGGAATTGAAGTCTCCAAATACTATTGTTGAATTTTCTGTTTTTCCCTCCAATTCTGTCAGTTTTCGTTTCATGTCTTTTAGGATTTGCTGAGAGATGCAGCAGCCTAAGGCTGGGAGCTGAGGAGCAGTGAGTTTCTTTCCTGCTGAACTGGGTTGTAGCTCAAAGGCAGGCTCTGGCTGTTCTTACTGTGATTTAGTAGATTTTCTTAAATAAATGTTTTTTTTTTATTTGCTGTAGGCCTTCAGGAAAATTTCTAGAGAATAAGTTTTTTTTTAAAAAAAATAAATTTCAGAAATTATAATTGTTCTGCTGAGAGGAAGATGATCCTCTTCAAGCTGCTATTCTGGAAGTTTTCTTGTATGTTCTTTTAGATTATTTAAAAACAACAGTATAACTCACAATATGTCCACAATCCAGGTACAA
The DNA here is from genome assembly GCF_000181295.1 of Otolemur garnettii. Classification (NCBI taxonomy): domain Eukaryota; kingdom Metazoa; phylum Chordata; class Mammalia; order Primates; family Galagidae; genus Otolemur; species Otolemur garnettii. Next base: position 4,922,654 of record NW_003852422.1, read on the forward strand.
ACAGGCATTTGGAGCACTAAGCTCAGTGTTACCCCAACATCCAGGGTTTATTATGCTTGTGAAATAGTCAATATTAAGCCATGTCTATTTTAGTCATTATATGGTATTGTGTGTACAGAGTAACCAAATCATAAAGTCACGGGCCTTCAGAAGCACCCATAACAGAAGCAGCTCTTTCCTAGGTACTAAATGAAGTTCTTGCTCAGTGTTTACCCAGATAACTTGGGACCTAGAGACAAGAGAAAAGAATCCTCTCTTGTTTCCACAGACTATATTTAAGATGCAAGTCTATTTATACCTCAGAAGGGGACTTACTAGAAATTTTGCTTCCAGGGAATTCTGAGAATTTAAGGAACTACTTCAACTGCCAAAGTTAATTTAATGGAATCTCTCTCTCTCTACATGCACTGTGTGTATGTATATATAATTTTGCTAGGATAAACATTCTTGCTTTTTGTAGTGCCACTATTTCAAATGTATTTTACTCTAATTTATCCTATGATTTTTATTTGTTACTTCCCCATTTCCCAAAGTGGCATTGCCTGGCATTGTTATCACTGTGTGTGTATAAATTATAGAGTGAGAATAAATGGTTCCAGAGACCATTCCTGAAACTAAAAAGGTTAGTTATAGTATCTTGACTTTTTTTTTTTTTTTGAGATAGGGTCTCTATCATCCAGAATACTAAAGTGCATCCCAGCTCACTGCAACCCCAAACTCCTAGGCTTAAGCAATCTTCCTGCCTCAGCCTTCTGTGTAGCTGAGACTGCATGTGCATGCCATCACATTTTTTCTATTTTTTCTATTTTTTGTAGAGACGGGATCTTACTCTGCCTCCAGGGCAAGAGGATCTCTTGAGTTCAGGATTTCAAGAATAGGCTGTGTAGGAGATGCCAACATCCGAGCAAGATGATCTGCAGCTGAGGCGTGGACCTCGGGCCATTCCTCTACCAGAGTTCCTCGTGGGAGGAGCCTGTGCCCTCAGCACATAGTCATTGTTAATTTCTCCCTCACCTGTGTTGTTCTGGCTCCATAAAAGGCTGGTGCGGAGGTTGCTTGGGGCTACCTAGAAAGTAAGGGCTAGCCCACCTTCCACAAGCTTGTACTTCTAATTTGCTTCTCGCCTGGTTCCTTCCTGCGCTAACCAAGACCAGGGACACAGGAGCCCGACGGGTCTCGACAAGGCTGAGCAAGAGTGAGACCCCATCTCTACTAAAAATAGAAAAATTAGCTGGGCATTGTGGCAGGCACCTGTAGTACCAGCTACTTGGGAGGCTGAGGCAGAAGAATCATTTGAGCTCAGGAGTTTGAGGTTGCTATGAGTTAGGCTGAGGCAATAGCACTCAGGGCAACAGAGATTCTGTCAAAAAAAAATTGTGGAGACTAAGTGAAGAAACCTGAGAAAATATTTTTATTCACTGACACATTCATTCTGTACTGCTGGAACACCTGAATGTGCTGAAATTACAGTGATGAGGGCATTACACTTGATACCATCTGATTAAGAAAGAAATACAGGCTCGGCGCCTATAGCTCAACAGGCTGAGGCGCCAGCCACGTACACCTAAGGTGGCGGGTTCGAATCCCCAGCCCGGACCCG
>NW_003852422.1:4924482-4946701 GCF_000181295.1 Otolemur garnettii
AATTTGGAGGTTAAGGAAAATACCCTCCCCCTTGCAGCCCGCATTGGGGGTGCCCAAGAAGCAAAAAGCATGATGGTGTATCCATCCTCAGCAGAGATTCAGTAAAGGCTAAAGCATTTGCCATCTCCATGGACACCTAGCAGGAAGGTAAGGGAAGTCATGGAAGATGGAATCAGTTTTATCCTACTTGTTGCTGGGAAAAGAATGGCAAAGCTGCAAAAAGGATCTAAATTAATAAATTGAGTGGGTTGTGGTCAGTGTTCTGTCTGAGCTGAGAGAATTCAGACCCCCTCAGGGGCAGGGCATTCCAAGGGACAAGATTTCTGAAGTGCTCAATAGCTGACATTTATTGAGCACTTGCTTTGTGCCAGGCACTATACCAAGAGACTTGTGTGCGTTAATTTACTTTCATCATAACACCTCAGTGTGTTATGGTATAATATGTACCACTGCTTTCCATGGTGTATTGATGAGGAAATTGATCCTACAATGTAAGCCACTCTACCGTATATATCCCCTCTATGGTTTCTCGAAGTGACAGGTAAAAGTGGCCAGTACTGGTCAGTAACACTGATTGGGAGGTTGATCAACAAGTGTAAAGGTAAGAAAGACCTGGGAGAAACTGGGAAGAGACTGTGGCCAGAGACTGCAACTGGCTTGCCATGACAATGTAGTTGGGAGTGATTTGTTTCTTCAGGCAGAGCTTCCAGGATCTAGACAGAAAACGCTCCACCTCCTTGCTTAGAAATGCATGAGACTCACACTTGAGGCCTTCAGTGAAGACCGCACTGCTCACTGTGTACTGATGCCTCCGTGGTAGAAGGAATACAGCTCCTTCCTCCCTGTAGAACAGCAGTTCTCAACCTGTGGGTCATGACCCCTTTTTAACAATGAAAATACGTTGTGATATTAGGAAGGTTGAGAACCACTGCTGTAGAAGAACATCGAAGCAGGTGTCAACTTGACCTTGGTAAGGGCTGACCACTGTGCTATTAGTTAACAGATGCAGGTGCTTCAAAAGTTAAGCCTTCCCTCCAGTACTCATTAATTATGCCTCAAGTCCAAGTTTCATTGAATAATACACGAGCACATACTGGTTAACTTCCTGTAAACCTATACTCTCCCTTCCCTCCTTTTCTTCCCTTCTTCTCTTCTTCTTCTCTTCCTTCCTTCCTGTTTCCCTTCAAGAATTATCAATAAATATCCACTGGGCATATTCTATATCCATTGATGATCAGCACCAGGCACAGCTCCTAACCCCTTGAGGTTTGTGGTTTAACAGGCAAGACAGACCAACAGCTACACAAGCATAGTAAACTTACCACCATGACAAGTGCCCCAACGGGAGAGTCATGATTTTGTGAGACTGTGTGGTAGGATTCTTGGATGTGGCAGTGATTAAGTCCAAGAAGCAGACCATGAGTTGAAAGGGGACAGACAAAGGTGCATAAAGAAAGGGCCCTGGGGAGAGGGACAGCATGTGTGGCATCCTGGCGGCAGAGGGCCCTGAGGGTGCATAGAGCCGGGGAAGCCGCTGAGGTGAGGGGCCCGAGGGGCCTGTGAGGGCACTGCATGAGCAGCCTTGGGGGCTGTGTCAATGGTTTGCCTTTATCTGTTGAGCCATGGCTGTGAGCCTGGGGGTGGCACAGCTGGATTTGTGTTTTTAAGAGACCACTCTGGCCCCAGGGGAAGCAAAGAGGGGATAGAGGGCAAGGCTGGAATGAGTGGTCAGCTGAGGGCGGCTGTGTACCGACATGCTGTGCTTGGTGTACCCCCCGAGCAAGTGTCCAGTAGAGGTTCACTGGCTTATTTGGATGCTGTCATTGTCATGCATCATCCTCACCTATGTCAGGGCTCAGTATGATACCCCAAAACATGGCTCTTTCATGTATTTTGAGAAATTGAGAGAAGCAAGAAGGTCACTCTGGCCTTCCCTCACATTCCTTCATGTGGCAGCTGGGCATGAAGGAATTCCCTGACTCACCTGCCCTGAAGGCTGGTCATAGTGCCCACATGTCTCCTGTGACAGGTGGCCTGCCCTCTACCTGGAGGCCAGGAGGAATCTGAACAGACAGCCCAGTTTACTGTCATCACTTCTTACCCCTGTGTTCAATCCTGCTTCACAACCTCCATTCTTCATGGAACCTAACATAATACAGTTTTTCCCCCAAATTTTGGGTCTTTGCTTCTGCAGACTCCTGTGTCATATGAAACCTCACTTAAGTAAATTTGTTATTTTTTTCTCTTGTTGATCTTTCATTATAGAGGTGTCACCATGACCCCTGTAAAGAGTGCAGAAAAGATTGTCACTTTTTTCCCCTACAGTGACAAAGTTCCCGATACAGGGAGAGTCAGATGAAGTTAGGTGTTATTACTTAATGAGACTCCAAGTATTACAAAAAGTGGTTATTATTTTCACAAGTAAAAGAGTTCATTTATAGGCAGCACATTTATTCTAATAGGTCTTTTTCTCAGAGAATTTGAGGGACTAGGCCATTTGACTTATGCTTTATAAACTTTAGTATCAAGGTGATGAGTATCATTTTAAACTCATTATTCATTCAATGTTACCTCATTCTGGGCTTGGGTTTGTGGCAATGAAAATTCTAAGCCAAGCCTATAATGACTACAACTATTTCCACATAGGCCACTTAATAAAAATAAAACCACCTGATAGGTATTCCCTTCTCTCTAATCTCAACTCTTAGCTTTTTGGGTGCCTTCCCTTGTAATGGAAATAAATTCCCCATTAGAGTTCAGCAATTTGCACCGCACCATTGGGTTCCTCTGTTTAATAACCGGTGTGCCGACAAGTCTCAGAGAGTTTATCAGGCTCTGCACATCCTGATGAGGGTGAGGAGTCAACAAATGATCCAGAGATTTGTGATGTTTTTGAGAGACTACACGTACAAGTGGGTTAAAGATTGAAACAAATCCTTGGGTGACACGGTACTTGATGAAAGATCTTGCAGAAATATTTAATCTAACAGTGTCTTTCAAGTAAAGGATATCCTGCAATTGAGAACGATAACTTGTGTTATAATACATTTAAAATGAAAGTAGTTTTTTTCTTTTTGTTTAAGATCCTACTTGAAATCAGCAAAGTGTTTTATTTTATTTACAGAAAGGATCTCATTCTGTTGCCCAGGCTGCAGTTCAGTGGTGCTACCATCACAGCTCACTATACCCCCAAACTCATGGGCTCAAGCAATGCCTTAGACTCCCAAGTGATTAGGACTAGAGAGGCATGCCACCAAACCCAGCTAATTTTTAAAAATTTCTGTAGAGATGGGGCCACACTATGTTGCCCTGGCTAGTCTTAAACTCCTATGCTCAAGTGATCCTCCTGCCTTTGGCCTCCTAGTGTGCTGGGATTAAAGGTGTGAGCCACTGCACCTGACCTAAAAGGAAAGGAATTTTTAAATTAAAAAAATATCCTTAAGTGCACAGAACATCATTCTTGTAAAGCTGATGTGTCATGACAGATCCATTATATTTAGAGATGTCAGGTCCTTCTTGGCTTTGCTTAAGTACAGACTATTTCCAAAGACTGTTATGAGAACTCTTAAAGGGGTCAAGGTGATATGAAGAAATGGATTTGAAATGAATTTTTACAGCAACAGAATGTGCTGTAATTGGAGAACTTTTCCTTATGATGGCATCCAACTACCATAGGAACAAATGTGTTCTTCCTACTATAGATCAACCCCAAATGGTCCATTTGGACTCTAAGCCAATTCATTGCTGTTTTCTCTCTGTAGTTTATAGGCAGTGATGAAAAGTAATAAAATTCTCATTGTATTAGAAGGAAAAGTATCAAATTCTTATTATATTAGCAAAGAGACTACACTTGATGAACAGAAATGTTCTTTCAATAAATGTGAACACCTATTGTCCAGGTGCAGTGAACAGGTATAATTCTTACCTTCAAGGAGTTTATAGTTTAGCAGTGGGACTGACCATTAAAATAGCAACTGCATATTATATATAATGGGTGCTGCCTTCTACTCAAATGCAGAACGTGTAAGGGGGACACCTGCTAAGACAGCCTGCCTGGGCGAAGTGATTTCTAAGCTGAGAAAGAGTCAACCAGGGAAAGGTGAGAAGGAGGCTGAGGGAAGGGTCATTTCTACAGAGACAATAGCATGTTGGAGCCCACGTAGTCTGGTGATTTCTGGAAAGTGATAAATGCTCATGGCAGCACACAGAGGAAGTCTCAGGGCAGGAAGATCAGGCTTAGGACAGGACTTCTTAGTGGTCAAGGCTCGAAACATTGCCACATTAGTCATGCTTGAGGCTTGAACTCCATGACACAAGGCAGTCAAAGCCTTGGGATTGCAGCACATTGGAGCCTGAAACCTCTCAGTGCACCTACCTGGATTCCCTGATACCTTTGTGCCTTCTAGAGATTGTAGACTTGCTGCTTTATACACAAAAAACATACTATTATAAAGGTCCTGGGTTGCCGAGAGTGAGAAGAGATCACCCCTTTGCCTTAGAGACCTTATTTTCAAAGAGGAAAAATAAGTTGATGTGTATTTTTCTCTTTGGGCTCTCTTGTCTGTTGTCACTATTGTGATTCCTTCAATTTCATAAACCTGTGATTTACCAGAATTTTCCCTCCCTCCCTCCTCAACAGTTTCTCACTCTGTTGCCTCAGGTTAGAGTGCTGTGCTGTCAGCCTAGCTCACAGAAACCTCAAGTTCCTGGGTTCAAATGATCCTTTTGCCTCACTTAGTCTCCCCAGTAGCTGGGAATACAGGTACCTACCAGCAAGTCTGGCTAATTTTTCTATTTTTAGCAGAGACAGGGTCTCCATCTTGCTCAGGTTGGTCTTAAATCCTGAGTTCAATAAATCCTCCTTCCTCAACCTACCAGGAAGCTGGGACTACAGGTGTGTGCTACCCTGCCAGCTAATCTTTGTGTTTTTATTGAGATGGGGTCTCACTATTGCTCCTGCTGGTCTTGAACTCCTGAGGTCAAGCAATCCTCCAGCTTCAGCTTCCCAGGGCTGGCATTATAGGTGTGAGCCACTGCGTCTAGTCAACTTATCAGAATTTTCTATGAATTCACTGTTTGGACAGTCATCTTAGTTGTTTAAATCAAGGACAGAGGGAAGGTCATCTCAGAGAGACCCATCCGGAGAAGGAGTCCTGGAGATGGGTGGCCTTGACAAGGGGAGGACGAGCCTCTGGCATCATGTTCAGGTGTGAAAATTGGCCTATCAACTTGGGAATGGAGAACAACTGGTGGAGGAGGAGGAAGGCCTCCCCGTGGACCAGCGCTTGCTCCCGAGAGTCAGCAGGAAGAATCCTCTGCGGCTGTGCTGGCCCAGCTCCCCTGCTCTGGTTGGGAAGGGAAGCTCCCTGGGAGCTGTCTGTGGTGCTGACTGGACTGACCTCCCCACTGCTCCTTCTTGGACTTCAGCTCCCACCCAAGCTGCAAGGTGTGTGGTCCTCACCCTTCTTCAGGACTTGCACCATGCTGGCAAAGTCATGGATGTTTGTGGCTAAATCCCCACCTCGTCCTCCTCAGCTCCTTACCTGACTGACTGTATCTGCTTCTACTCTGACCCTGCAGCTACAGTTCAAGTTCAAGAGGCCTCATTCTCCCCCATCAGTCTCCACTGAATGCCTTCTAAAATTTTTTTCCCAGTCAAAAGAGACTGTTCTTTTGAGAACAATTAAAATGTTCTATCTTTTTCAAATTTAAATGAATATCTGAAAAAAGCTTTCTGTTTGAATGCTAGCGCCTGAGGGGTGGCTCTCCTCCTGGTCAGGACAGCAGGTGCTGGGCAGCCGGTCCACGAGCTGTCCTCCAAGCCTGCAGAGTCAGATAACGGCACCTGCAACCAGTATATCTAGGGTTTTATTTCATAGTTATGCAGAAGCATCAGTTCAAACTTTAAAAAATGTGAGAAAATCTTAAGTTATTTAAATTTATATGTATTCTTCATGACAAATGACTTCTTTTTCATTTCCTGATGAAAATCAGAGAGTATTAGGCAGTCCCAGGTAAATGTTGACTCTTCTATCTCATAAAAAAACATTTAGATCTGATGAATGGAATTAAAGGATGAAATGAGATCTGAGCAAAACCCAGCACTGAATAATATTGTGGATTTTTCTGTCTTACAAATGTGTAATGTAGAAATGATGTGTTACCAAATGTTAACCAAATTTTAGCCTTTCAGAAAAGGAAGTGCCTTTGTAGGTACAAATTAGGAACCACCTGCAACACACAAAGTCCCAAGTAAAATTTGCTGCAGATCTGAGGCCTGATGACTAGGAAATAGCTCTGTCATATTTACAGATTAAAAATAGATTACTGGAACCTAAACAAATGTCAGTGAAAATAACACAAAATCTATGGACTTTCTTTATATTCTTCTACTGTTTGCTTGAATAAATGATGAAGGGTTTATTACTTTTCTTATTGTCTCTTTTTAAATGTTTCTTGTTTAGTTTCACACCGTGTTTTCTCTAAATTCTCTAGTTGTCTTTAATTATACAGGACACTAGCCTTTGCAGAAGTACATAGCACTTTGGGGGGACATCAGAGTGAATGTATCCTGAACAACTTCTTTTCCCAACTACTCACTATTGACCATCTTTTCCAAGTCGAGGAGGAAGGGGACCCCAAAAGATATGAATGAAACTCAGTTTCTATGAGGACCCAGACCTTCCCATTTGGGGCCTAAGGATTGAAAAACAGAGCTCCCTGGAATAAGCTTGGTGGATCATGGAAAGCCTGGCTTTTGAGGATCTGTGAATCTCTGGGAAATTGGATAAAGCTTACACATATATAAGAACCCCTAGAATATTCTATTACGCCCCTAGAATACAGAGTTGCTCACTCGTGGGCTGGGTGTCTTCTACTCCCCCTTCTCAATACTGGAGGTTGCTAAGGAGGCCGGGTGGAGAGAGACCTTGTCCTGGAGCCACAGCTGCAGCTTCCTACCTGCTGGCTGGAGAAGACAGAAGTTTCACAAACACACAGTAGAGTGATTGCTCTTGGTTAGTGTCTGTTACCAGCCACATCTGAACCCTAGCGAGTGAAAACAACCAAACAAGCAGCAGCCAGGGAATGAAGAATAGATGACAAGTGAAATTACAAAAATAATTCGAGCACATAAGGAGATTTATTATAGCACAAGAGAGTTTCAGAACTGAAAACATGATATAAAAAATGTTGATGATGGAATTACTGTTGGAAAGAGTAAGAGGAAGAAATATCTCAAAATGCAGAACAAAAATACAAAGAGATAAAGAGGACAGATTCTGGAAATGCAAAGCACAAATATCAGTTATGGAGGAACCTTCTAGAGGAAATGCCATAACTAAACAAATAATAACTCAGAAAATTTCTGTGAGTTACAGTAGAATTTAAGTTTGCAGAGTAAAATACCTCATGGAGGCCCAACCGAGAAGGGCACAGACCTCCCCTCTTCTCCCCTCCCCTCCCTCTCCCTTTTTCTCATATTCTTGGGCTATAATTGGGTTCTAGCTTTCCTATGAAAGTTATAAATTAGTTTCATAGTAGGGCTGAGTACCTTGGATATTTTGCTAAGAAGAATATGTTCCAGCTCCATCCATGTAAACATGAGGAGGTAAAGTCTCCATCTTTCTTTATGGCTGCATAGCATTCCATGGTGTACATATACCACAATTTATTAATCCATTCGTGGGTCAATGGGCACTTGGGCTTCTTCCATGACCTAGCAATTATGAATTGGGCTGCAATAAACATTTGGGTACAAATATCTTTCTTGTAGTGTGATTTTTGGTCTTCTGGATGTATACCTAGTAGTAGGATCAAATGGCAGGTCTATTTTTAGTTCTCTAAATGTTCTCCAGATATCTTTCCAAAAGGGACATATTAGTTTGCAATCCCACCAGCAGTGTAGAAGTGTTCTCTTTTCTCCACAACCAAGCCATCATCTGTAGCTATACTATAAATCGATAGTCATCAAAACAGCATGGTACTGGCACAAAAACAGAGAGGTAGATGTATGGAACAGAATAGAGAACCAAGAGATGAACCCAGCTACTTACCGTTATTTGATCTTTGACAAACCAATTAAAAACATTGAGTGGGAAAAAATTCCCTGTTTAACAAATGGTGCTGGGCAAACTGGCTGGCGACCTGCAGAAGACTGAAACTGGATCCACACCTTTCACCACTAACTAAGATCGACTCTCACTGGATTAAAGATTTAAACGTAAGACATGAAACTATAAAAATACTAGAAAAAAGTGTAGGAAAAACACTTGAAGAAATCAGCCTGGGTGAAAATTTTATGAGGAGGACCCCCGGGCAATTGAAGCAACATCAAAAATATACTACTGGGACCTCATCAAACTAAAGATCTTCTGCACAGCCAAGAACACAGTAAGTAAAGCAAGCAGACAGCCCTCAGAAAGGGAAAAGATATTTGCAGGTTATGTCTCCAACAAAGGTTGAATGACCAGAATCCACAGAGAACTCAAACATATTAGCAAGAAAAGAACAAGTGATCCCATCTCAGAGTGGGCAAGGGACTTGAAGAGAAACTTCTCTGAAGAAGACAGGCGCACAGCCTACAGATATATGAAAAAAAGCTCATCATCCTTAATCATCAGAGAAATGCAAATCAAAACCACTTTGAGATATCATCTAACTCCAGTAAGATTAGCCCATATCACAAAATCCTAAAGAATACATGTTTAAAATGACCCTGTAATTAGTTAAAATGTGAAGCCCAGAGAGGTGGGCACAATGCCGGGACTTGGAACCACACTCCGTGTCACCTAGTTGCACAATTTAGAAAGACCCAGAGCCTATTGTGTAAGCAGCTTTTTCCTGAGACCCATCCCATCTCCCCACCAGGAGCTGCCTGTGTGAAGTGACATGGGGACACAAGGACATATTCTGACAATGACGGTGCGTTGTTAGAGGTAAGGGAGTGGCAGAACCCTTTAGAGGGTGCCTGTCTTACACTTTTCAAACGCTAACTAGTTTTTAAAGAACAGCACAAGTTAGCGATATTTGACAAAGTAATGACATTAGCGCCTGATAGACTGGATTCAAACCCCACTTCAGTCTCCCAGTCACTGGGCCTCTGGCCATTACAGGTTCCCTGTGGCCTTGTAGGGTGGCTGGACGGAGAGCACATGATCACGTTCCCGAAGGCTCCTGGAGGCACAGGGCTGCTCATGTATCACTATGTCACATTCTCTCCACCCAAAGACCGAGACAGGACATACGGCCTCTCTGTGCTCAAGCTCTTCAACCCCCAGGCTCTCGCTCTGTCTGCCTGGACAGTCACTCCCACTCCTGGGACATGTTTCTCGGCAGGGGGCCAGGATGTTCCTTCTGCCACTTCAGACTCTTGCAGGAGTCCAGGAGTCTCTGTTCCTCCTTCTGTCAACAGTGTTCTAGGGGACAGAATTGGATTAACTTGGAATGAATGAGCAATTAGAATTCAGTCCTCTCCCCTGACGCTCAGCTGTGCACGACCTGACCCACTCCACCCCCAGGAATCACATCCACACCCCTCTGAGGCCTGCGTCCAGCGGTCCAGTGTCCCCATCTCCTCCCTTCTCCTTTAGTTTCCCTCCTGTGTATCTGTCAAGCTGAAGGAGAATGTAGGAAGCAGCCTCATCTGTTCTGTGCCACCATTTACACTGTGTGGACCTCAGAAGTTTAAATCTGAAGTTTTCCTTGAAATGTGAAACAAGGGGCCCTATTTGATGGCCTCGTCAGGGGGAATGTCCCAAGTGAGGGTCATCTGCCCAGAGATGTAGCATTTGCATACCAAGAAACTGAGTTCAGAAATCTTTTGATTTTGTTCACTGAAGAGTAAATGTGGTGGTGTCGGCCTCCCCCTCTGAAGACTCTGTCTGCCGCTGAGCGGTTTCACGCGGCTGTTAGAAATCACGGTTTATGGAGCCTGAGGTGTGTTATTCTTAGAAAAGTTGTGGAGAGAAATTCCACTGTGCAGATGTACACTGCTCTCCCCAGCTGGTTTCCAATAAAACAATTATCATAGATTCTTACTCGCAAGTAGTATCTTGGAATGTCTGAAAATAAACATACACTTATTATCCTTGTATATTGGTTTAAAATTATAGGATTCTTTTCAATTATTTCTTGGTTTTAATGGTGCCTGAGTTACATTCTATCTTCCCTCCATTATTACACATTTATTTTCAGGTGAAGGAGAAATGTGTGTGTGTGTGTGTGTAAGTGTGTGTCAGGGGTGTGTATGTGTGTTGGGTGTGTGTGTCAGGGGTGTGTGTGTGGGGTGCATGTGTGTTGGGTGTGTGTGTGGGGGGTATGTGTGTTGGGTGTGTATATGTGTCAGGGATGTGTGTGTGTAGGTGCATGTGTGTTGGGGGTGTGTGTGTGGTACATGTGGGGGGGGTATGTGTGGGGGTGTGTTGTGTGTCACGAGTGTGTCTGTGTTGGGCTGTGGGGAATCCCTGGAGCCTGTCTTCTCTGAGCATGTGGCTGCAGCAGGTTGGGGGTTCTCTCATTTCCATCCCCCAGTTTCTCAGGGCTGCCTGTCATTTATTCCAGGGTCCAGGAATGTGTAGGCTCAGTGCAAACCCACCACACCTGCTATGAAATCACTCAGCATGCATCTGCTCCAGATGGGCCAGCCTGGGTAGGCCCACAAGGACTGATGGATGCCTGGTGTCTCCCTGTGCTGACGATCCTGGCCTGGCACCGCCAGCAGAGCCCACCTGGAGAGGCAGGTGCCATTCTCTCTGCTCTGCCCTTTACTGACAGGGGCCCTTCTCAGTACGGAGGGGCCACCTCTCAAGTCAGGGGACTGGCCCAGTTCAGTGGGACCCAGCACGGGAGACAGGCACCGTGGCATCTGGAGACTTGCTGCTCAGGTTCAGAGTTGGACGGTGCAGGTGGGCACCCCATGTGGGCCCCCTGAAACAGGAAACAACGGGTGTCCTGTGAGCAAAATCTCTGTGTCTCTCTTTTCACAGTCAAAAGAAGGGATTCACCTCACGCACCTGAACAAGGACCTTAACCTAATCAATGTCACCCCGAGTTCTGTAGTCCCCGTCACTCATCCTGCTCAGTGCCAGTTTATCACACGATTAGGGTGCAGCCACTTGATAAAGTGATAAAGGACTCAGGTGTTGGCGTCTGGGAAGAACTGCCAGAGGCAGCCGGCATGCTGCCGTGGGTCTCGGCTTTGAGGCCTCTGCAGAAAGCCTGCCCAGCCCCCTGCATCCTGGCTCTGGTCAACCGTCCGCCAGAACCAAGCCCCAGCCAGGCCAAGCTGTGAGTTCCCTGCAGGAGCCTGTGTTCACACCTGTGCACCCGTATCCACCATTCCTCTACCCCATCCCCGCCTCCTTTCTTCCATGCTAGGCCTGTTTCAAAGTTTTTTCCTTATCTGAAATAGTTTTGATCACATCTGAAGCAGATTGTTTAATTGCTACCTTTTCCATTATCTCAGAACACAGTGCTTGTGTCTGAAAGCTTTCTGTCTGCCCCCTGTGAGCGTGGGCCCCTAGAGTGCACAGCACTGCACCTCACACCAGAGGCCTTCCATAAAACCTGGCTCTTGTTATTCAGAATGGGAACAACGTCACTTACATTTGTGTAGAAATTACAGCCGACACTTATGACCTCACTTAGGGCTTCTCACTGTCCAAAATCAAAACCTCCATGTTTTGAGTGTGCCTGTGGCTCAGGGAGTAGGGCACCAGCCCTATGTACTGGAGGTGGTGGGTTCGAAATCCAACCCCAGCCAAAAACTAAAAACAAACAAACAAACAAAAAAACCCCTCCACGTTTTCCTTAAATGGCAACATAATTAGTGAAGTTGTTTTAATTACACGCAATCCATTCAGTGATGATGCTTGACTTGAACGTAAGATAATTTCTCTACTGAAACGCTACACTCTGTTCCAATTGCGTTTTTACTACAGAAGCATCTACTAGCCTCATGGATTTCTGTAACCTGCAAATGGCTGTCATATTTCTGTTGTCATTGCCAGACATCAAGCTGTGTGATACAAGCATCTGGTCATGATGTATTTTACCACATTTCCCCAAACTTTACAAAGGAACGATTCATTAAGAAAACAAGAAGTAAAGCAAACAAATAAAAAACTCACAAAAGACCCACCCACCCAACTGTGAGCGGAAACACCAAATTAACTGCTGGCTGACTTCCCGCTTTACAGAAAGGGGCATGGTGACACTCTTAGAGGCCTGTGACCACAGGGCCATGGTGTGTTGGCTAACATGGGCGTCACTGTTCTCCACGACGCTTAGGGCTATGACAGCAGGAGTTCCCTTAGGATGCATCTGGGATTTGGGGCTTTATTTAAACTACTTGGAAGAAGTTTAGAGGAGAATAATGTTAGAATTCTGTAAGTTTTGACCCCATCATTTTCTTCCCAAAGATGTGCACATTCTGGCATTGCAGGTTCAACAGACAACACGTAAGCCTCCGGGAGCTGCTTTCTTTGCTCCTATGCAGGTGCTGAAGGTGGAGTGTCCCCAGAGCTCCAGGTCCGGGATCTCTGAGCATTATTAGCTCAGTAGTCTGACCTTTTAAAGACGTGAAGGCTGCGGAACTCCTGCCTTGACAGGTTTCCTTTAAAGTGGGCAGTACACGTAGGAACTGGGGCCAAGGCTAGGCTCCAGTGGGGGCTCGAGTACCGAGGCTTCTAACTGGTTGTGGACCCAGCATTTTACACAGCTCAGCTGTTGTTTCTTTAGGACTTTGCAAGTGCTGGATCCACCTGCTCTCATAACGACAGTGTACAACAGTAGGTGTGTGCCATGGCTCCAGGGGCTTCTAAACGCCCTCGGGGTGGCTGTAGTTGGGAAAGAGTTGTCTCTGAGGATGCCCCCCCATCTGCAGCATTCTTTCTCTGATGCAGAGAAAACTGCCCATCTCTTCATCAGGCAGCACAGGCCCGGGCAAGGGCAGACTCCTGATGACTGCAGACTTTCTGGTGTGGCTGCAGCCCGCAATTTCCAGCCTGGCCAATCTGGGCACTTGGCAGACTTTTTGCTGAGAAGGGCTCATTACTGTGCCCAGTCCCTGTGGCTCTAGCGCCCTGACCCAGGGCAGGAATGTATTCATCATCAAATCCCTGCTTTCCAGAGGGCCGTCTGCAAGAGCCTTGAGTGACCCTGCAGCCCCCGAGTTCCCCAAGGCTGCTGGACTGACATTCAAGGACACTCTCTGTCCTCCATTCCCCACCGAGGGTTAGGAGGGGAAGAGCCGCAGCCCCTGAGTAACAAGATGAGAGGCCGCATTTTCCAGTTGTTCCTTACATAAGAGGGTTGTAACCAAGCTTAATTATGGATGGAAGGAAATGATACTTCAGGAGTACTTTCTAACAGAGGAGAAATGCTAAGTCGGCATAGTGCTGTGCTCACCGCAGATCACCTTAGCAATTAATCGTTCTCGCTTTTACAATCTGTTTGCATATTATTGTTCCCACTTTGCAGATGATGAAGTTAAAGCCCAGAGATATTGTGTCTGGCCAAACATCATAAGGGTCAGAAACAGGAGAAGCAGGTTAGAAAACACATCACCTCTGACTTCTGAGGATTAACCTTGGCCAGCCTGGCAGCGCCCCGGCTGGGCAGCCCTGGTGGGAGGTTGGCTTTCCAGGGTGAAGCTGGAGCGGAGGGTGATGTCAGACAGAATGGGAGACAGGAAGCAGGGACAAGGCCAAGGAGAGTCTGCAGGAAACTCTGGACACCAACCTGAAGTTGGCGATGCAGGAGGCAAGATTCCCAGGTGGGACGGCAAGGTCAGAGCAGGGCACACAAGGTCAGAGAAAGAGCAAGGAGGAGCAGGTGAGCCGTGCTGGGGCACAGGGGGAGTCCTGGGGTTTTCTGCCAGCAACTTGGAAGCTCCTGATAATAGCTGGCCGCTACTGGTGGGTGGGTGACCCTCGGGCTCCCAGGGCTGACTGACGCTGGGTGCACCGTCTCTCAATGCTCAATTTGGCGCATGACCCATGCTGCCTGCTGTGACACAGCTAGAAGTCCATGGAGTGATTATGTGTTATCAGCATTAAAGACTCCGATGTAAGGATCTGTAATGACTATTCTTCCTCTTGGAGGCTGTTTTTAGAATATGAATGGTGTAGGTCCTATAAATCTGAATTAGCTGAAGAAAGTTCTGATGAACCATTGCTTTTATAAGTGGCTTTTCATAAGTAAAAACTGAATTCCATAACTCAGCTGGTAATCTTTTTGCTCTCTTCAAAATGGCATTTGAATTTCTCAGCAAAGGAATCCTGCTATTGCCTCAATTTTCAGATAGGATCCTCTTGAGATATACTCATGTTACATTTTTTTTCTGTTAAAGAAACATTTCTCTTTTCCCTTCAAATGCCTAATTTTGAAGGTCAAGGAATCATTTGAAAACGAGACAGTTGTTCCCCTCTCTTCATGAACGGCCGCTTTGTGTCTGATTCTTGGTGTAGTAGAGAGAGGGCATTTTGGAAGGTAAAGGAAATGTGACATTTAATGACCACGGAGTGGCCAGTTAGCTAGAGAGTAGAAAGCAGAGCCATGGACAGTGGAGGTGACATGGGCCACAGTGACACGTCACTCAGCTGCTTTATTTCGTAGATGAGTAGATGAGACTCTGTACCTGGCTTTCCTCAGGTGACACAGCCAGTTCATGCAGCCCTGGGTTGGGACTTGTCCCCTGTGACCCAATGCCCACCAGACACCCTGTCCTTTGGTCAGAATTTTTATAGCCGTAGTCATTACTAATCAGTAGATATAGTTTATTTTTGTCAGCTTTTAAGGAACAATCATGAGATCAATACTTAAATCTGTGTTTGTGACATTGGTGCTAATTTTTTTTATTTTTGGTTGTAGCCATCATTGATGTTTGGTGGGCCCAGGCTGGACTCAAACCTGCCAGCTCAGGTGTATGTGGCTGGCGCCTTAGCCGCTTGAGCCACAGGTGCCGAGCCTGGTGCTAAATTTTTTAAAACACCAGATGAAATTATAGTTCATGGTTACACAAAATTCTTTCATGTACTAAAGCCATCTATCCACCCAGTTATTTTTTGGGAACTTATGTGTCCTGGGGACATTGCGATGAGCTGGGCACTGACCTGACCCTACCCCAAAGACACTGGGTCTAGTAGCCGGGGTCATTGTCTTGTGGCCCGAGAACCTATGAGGGGTTTGCAAGGTCAAAACTAATTTCACAGTGGTAACAAGACATGACTTATCTTTTTTACTTGTTATCTCTCACAAGAGTATGGGAAAGTTTTCCAGAGGCTACAAGTCATGACATTGTAGCACATGGAATGTTAATAGTAAGTCAAACACCAAAGAAATTTGCAGAATGTAAAACAGTGGTACTTTCCTCACTGTTTACTTTGGAAATAGTTATTTCTCATGAAAGTATGTTAATAATGGTTAATGGATGTATTATTATTTTAAATACATTAATGAATATTATGAAAATCTCTCAGGTTTAGAGTAGAATCGTGGTTACTGGGGGCAGGGAAGGGGGGCAGGGCGGTGCCTGTGCCCCACAGCACCCCCAGGGTGCAGTAATTAACAATTTATCCTGTATTTTCAAATAGTTAAGGTTCTCAATATGAAGAAATGATAAATATTTGAGGTGATGGGTATGCAAATGGATTAATTTAATCATCACACATTTTATATATATGTATCAAAATATCACACTGTGCCCCACAAATATGTGCAATTGTCCCGTGTCAGCTGAAAGGCAGTGACGGAAGCAGATAGTAACATTGGTATTGACAGGTGTAAGTCACAGAAACAAAAGCTTCTTGGAATTCTTAGTAATTTGAGGAAAGACTAAGGGAATCCTAAAACCATCGAGTTTGAGAAGTGCTGAATCAACGTTGTCAGGGGGGCTTCCTCCTCTGGGGACATTTGGGGTGACTGCTTTGCAGGTCCCCCAGCCCTCCTTCCACCCTCAGGCCTGGCAGTAGAAATGATCCTCAGTCACTGTCCCCCAGTGAATGGTTCCCTCCCACTTTTGAGTAGAGTGCCACGGTGTCAGAGATCAGAGCAGCCTCCAGCTCTTGGGTTCAAGTGATCCTCTTGCCTCACCTTCCCAAGTAGTTGGGACTATAGGCTCCCACCACAATGTGCAGCTAATTTTTCTATTTTTAGTAGAGACGGGTCTCACTTTGCTCAGGCTAGTCTTCAACTCCTGAGCTTAGGCATTCTGCCTGCCTCAGCCTCCCAGAGTGCTAGGATTACAGGTGTGAGCCACTGTGCCCAGCCTAGAGCCCCTGTGCCCAGCCTGGAGCCCCCGTGTCTGGCTCCCATTTCTTTTTAGTGTTTGGCATTATCTTGCCACTATCTTTGAGAGTAGTATTTTATTAAATCTTTGAATTATTTTAATTTGGGGTTGAGATCTGTTTCTTGAAAGGACTCTGGTTATTATATTAAGTTTGGTATTAACAGAGAATTATGTTTTCTTCATGATAAGAATTTGTTTGATACCTAATGGGTTGTACTGCATTTGGCAGCATGGGGGCTCTAGAGAGGAGGGAATGGGTTGCTAGGTAAAATATAGGATGCCCCGTTTAATTTGAATTCCAGATTAGCAACGTGTCATGTCTGTGTGTCGTTACCCACAGCACAGGGAGTTGTGTAGAATGCGCTGTCCTGTACTGTGGACATGACTTTGGCCCAAACTTTCAAGAAAATACCTTTTATTTTAATTTTTTAAATTCACATTATTATTTCTTCATAATTAGGTACTTGTGTTTTGCATTTTAGCATTTATTTTTTAACACATTACAGTAAGGAAATTTTATGTAATACATAATTGTGAAACACAAGAACAGATACAAGGTATAAGAAAGTTTATGTACCAGTAACAAATTTCATGTATCTATGTATCAGGGAAGGCCAAGAGCTCTTCGTCACTGTCACCATCAGAAGTATCCTCTTTTTCAATTTCCACGTTACTGGCATCTTCTGAAGAATTGCTTTTCTCATCTCAGTAAATGTCATTGTCCTCAGTTTCTTCCACAGCATTGCTGATGAAACATTTTTTAAACAATTTTGCAACCACTTCCTTTTTGACACCGTTCCACAATCTTAGGACCTAATCACAAATCTGGGCAATGAATGCTTTCCTGATTCTGCCTGTAGGTGTTAAATCATCACCAGCTGACTGCACCCATGGTGTCCACTCTCTCCCCATTAGGGCCTCAAAGGGCCTGTTTACTGAAACATCAAGAGGTTGCAGCTGGCTGTTTAGTCCGCCAAGCATCACAGCAAGTTGATTATAATATTCCAGGGCATTATCTGGCATATAGATATCATTATTCTTTTCTAGAATTGCACTTTTAATGCATTTATATTGATACAATCGCTTCTCGGCCTTTTGGCTGAGATCAAGTGTGTATATTGATACAGAATTCATACTACCCATGTATAATGTGCATCCTTATTTTCCCTTCAAAAATCTGGGCCAAAAACGGTTGCATGAAAAAAAGTTATACTGAAAGAAAAATTGCTATTTACCTTAAAATTTTAACTAGGCAATCTGTGTTTTTCATTTGCTAATCTGATGACCCTAGTTAGGTGAGAACATTTTCAATGATGCAAAAGAGGTAATCTTTAAAAAGTTTTCATGTAAAAGAAAGAAAAGACAATAATCAAAGGAGGGATTTAGAAATTATTTATTCTCTGCTTATTAAGATAATTTGGAAATTTCACTCACATTCCACCATCTATCAACAGTTTAAAAAAACATTTTACCTTATTTCTTTCAACTTACAACATTCTTTTTTTAAATTTCTTATAGCATAACTGTGTACACTAATGCAATCATGGGGTACAGTGTGCTGTTTTCATATACATTTTGAAATACTCTCATCAAACTGGTTAACATAACCTTCATGTCATTTTAACTTACAACATTCTTTACCTATGTATATCTAGAATTAGAAACATGTTATACGGTCTATGAATATTTTAGAAAATATTTAACTATTCTTCAAGAAAACTTTTTTATTTAACCCTCAGAGGAGCTGGACACAGATAAGCAGATAAGCATCCCTGGCAGCAGTAACCCACCTTTATTTTTATAATTATTTTTTAATTTTAATTTTTTATTAAATCATAACAGTGCATACTAATGCGTTTATGGGGTACAGTGCAATGATTTGATATACAATGTGGAAAGCTAACCTCAAACTTGTTAACATAACCAACACCTCACTCATTTGTTGTGGTAAGACATTTATACTCTCCTCTTAATAGCTTTAAAATGTACCATTGCATTATGCACAATAGATGAGTTCCTACCAAATACTCTCCCTTCTCCTGGCCTCCCTCCTCCCCTCCCTCTCTCTCCTCTTCCCTCCTTCTTTCTGGACTATAGGTTTGTTTTACCATTCATATGAAAGTGTAGGTGAGTATATATTAGTTTCATAATAGTATTGAGTACATTGGATACTTTTTCTTCCATTCCTGAGATACTTTACTAAGAATAATATGTTCCAGTTCCATCCAGGTAAACATAAAAGATGTGAAGTCCCCATCTTTTTTTATGGCTGCATAGTATTCCATGGTGTACATATACCACAATTTGTTAATCTATTCATGGGTTGATGGGCATTTTGGCTGCTCCCATGACTTGGCAACTATGAATTGGGTGGCAATAAACCTCCTACAAATGTCTTTGTTGTAAAATGATTTTTGATCATCTGGGTATATACCTAGTAATGGAATTGCAGGAGTGAATGTCAGGTCTACTTTAGTTCCTTGAGTATTCTCTAAACTTCTCCCAAAATGGACGTATTAGCTTGCATTCCCACCAGCAGTGTAGAAATGTTCCCTTCTCTCCACATCCATGCCAACATCTGAAATTTTGTGATTTTGTGATGTGGGCTAATCTTACTGGAGTTAGATGACATCTCAAAGTAGTTTAGATTTGCATTTCTCTGATGATGAAAGATGATAAGCATTTTTTCATGTTTGTAGGCCGTGTGCCTGTCTTCTTCAGAGAAACTTCTGTTCAAGTCTCTTGCCCACAAGGAAATGGGGTTGTTCATTCTTTTCTTATTGATTAGTTTGAGTTCTCTGAGGATTCTAGTTATCAGACCCTTGTCAGAAAGATAACCTGCAAATACCTTCTCCCATTCTGAAGGCTGTCTGCTTGCTTTACCTACTGTGCTCTTGGCTGTGCAGAAGCTTTTTAGTTTGAGCAGATCTTAGTAATATATTTTTGATGTTGCAACATTTAGTAACAGGATAATAGTCTATCACGTAAGATGTTCTATATTTGTTTAAGCATTTTCTTATGTTTAGGATCTAAATTGCTTACACATTAATATTTTAATTTTTACTTTATAAGTAACATATATTTCATCTTTTAGAAAAGAGTCCTAACAGTAGAATTAATGGTTTTTAAAGGAAATGAATACTTTTCAGAGTCTTGATATAAATTGTCTAATTACTTTTTGAAATAATTTTATCAATGCATACTTTTACAAGTTCTTTATGGGAATATATTTTTCATCACACTCTGGGGAAAAATACTATCTTTTTCTAATTTGCATTTATTTAGTTTTATTTATTAGTAATTTTCATTTTTATGGCCTTGCATTTTATCTCTGCCACTATTTATAATGTACAAATGAGATAAAGTGATAATAAAGAAGAGTGTAAATTCTTTCTACAGTGATGATATCATGAATAGATAGTAATTTATGAGTATAGTAGGAGCGGTAGTAGTTTTAATTTGTAAAGTGTTTTCCATTTACTATTCTGGTTTTTCTTAGAAGCCATATAGGACCACATTATTCAAAATTGTCTTGAATCTGGGAACTGAACACTAATACACATTTTAATTTTCTAAACAACAAACTGTATTTTTTTCAATTAAGTTGTTAATATACATATATTCTTATAGTTTGTATGGACATTTTTTCCAAATCACCGTTGTGGTGGACAGTTTTTTGTTTTGATTTGTTGATGAAAGGAGGAATTTGAACCTATGTAGTTGCCAATGGGAGAAGTGGATGGTGGAGGAGCAGTGTTGCTAAGAGGTGGGCTCTGGGCAGGGGGAGTCCAGTAGTCTGGGAACATGTGGGCAGTGGTGGCCTGACACTCAGAGAAAGCCAGAGCCCTGCTGTGGTGATCCCCACGCAGCAGAACTGCGGGTATCATCTTTAGCAAATGCAGCCGAGCTCCTGTGAGGGACATGGCTAGCCCTGCTGTGGTGATCCCCACCCAGCAGAACTGCGGGTATCATCTTTAGCAAATGCAGCCGAGCTCCTGTGAGGGACATGGCTAGCCCTGCTGTGGTGATCCCCACCCAGCAGAGCTGCGGGTATCATCTTTAGCAAATGCAGCCGAGCTCCTGTGAGGGACATGGCTAGCCCTGCTGTGGTGATCCCCACCCAGCAGAGCTGTGGGTATCATCTTTAGCAAATGCAGCCGAGCTCCTGCGAGGGACATGGCTAGCCCTGCCAGCTCCTCGTAGGTGCTTATTTGCTCTGAGATTTTCACTTGCGACATGGGTCTTTTTCTTGTCCCTCTTTTCTTGTCCTCTCTGTTTCCTGATGAAATACTGGACGTGTGAGTATTTTGATAAAACTAGTAAGGGCACCACTGGTATTTTAATTTTTCCTGCAAATCACATGCTACCCCTGTAAGTGCCAGGCAGGGGGATAACAAGCAGACACTTGTGGGCCTAACTCTACCAAACGTGGGCTTTGTTTTTGTTTTTTCTTTTTTCAACCTCTAACCTTTGGGCCCAGATGAAATGAAACACAGGATGGGGTAGAAGACAATGGTTAAGAATCTATTTTTTTTTTTTTTGAGACTGAATCTCACATATTGCCCTGGGTAGAGTGCTAGGGCATCACAGCTCACAGTAACCTCAAACTCTTGGGCTTAAGTAATTCTATTGCCTCAGCCTCCCAAGTAGCTGGGACTACAGGTGCCTGCCACAATGCCTGACTATTTTTTTTTTGTTGTTGTTGTTGCAGTTGTCATTGTTGTTTAGCAGCTCTGGGCCAGGCTTGAACCCCCCAGCCTTGGGGTTTGTGACTGGCGCCCTACTCATTGAGCTACAGGTGCCAAGCCAATGATTAAGAATTGAGACCAATAAAAAGGTTGATTCTGTGTGGTCCCTTAGTATTGCAAAGCAAAATGGATATTGCTTCTGTAAAATCTTAACCAGGTGGGACCATTTGTGAGTATAAAATGGCATAAAATAGTTTTAGTATATTGAGTGTTTTTAAATTTTATCAAGGGGTAGTTTTATTGAAGGCTTTAATAATAATTTCATTATTCTTTTTTACATTTATATATTATTTTGTATAAAACACAAATATTGGTGCAGACCTAGTTGCTCTATTTCTTAATCCATTTCAGCTCTGGTTAAATGGTTACAATGTTTTCCCTTTTATATATTTAAATTAATAGATATATTTATATGTATTTATCTTGTACATGATGTTTTCAAACATACATACTCTGTGGAATAGTTTAATCTAGCTAATTAACAAATGTATTACCTTACCTTGACTGTTGGCTGATCATTAACTTTTTAATCTTTCCTCTTTGACCATGTCTTTGAAGGCACCTTGAGTGCTGGTAAAAATATACCTTTGAACACTCAGCATGATTCATTTCTTTTATTTTTTGGTGGGAGTTAGGATGTTATCACCTGCATTTCTCCCGTTAGCCAAAACAGGTCAAAAACTGCTGGCTGGAAAGTAAAATAATTACTAGAATGTGAAACCTCTGAAGAGGAGGTGACGTGTTTATAAACCAACTCAACCCAGGACAGCACAGGAGGGTATTCACTGGGCAATCCCAGTGGTTGAGCCTGTACAGGCTACCCCAGCATAGAAGGACTCAGTCTCCCCCAGCATCGAAGGACTCAGTCTCCCCCAGCATCGAAGGACTCAGTCTACCCCAGCAGCAGGACTCAGTCTACCCCAGCATAGAAGGACGCAGTCTACTCCAGCATAGAAGGACTCAGTCTACCCCAGCATAGAAGGACACAGTGTACCCCAGCATAGAAGGACTCAGTCTACCCCAGCATAGAAGGATGCAGTCTACCCCAGCATAGAAGGACTCAGTCTACCCCAGCAGCAGGACGCAGTCTACCCCGGCATAGAAGGACACAGTCTACCCCAGCATAGAAGGACGCAGTCTACCCCAGCATAGACGGACTCAGTCTACGCCAGCATAGCAGGAC
>NW_003852422.1:4950120-4956825 GCF_000181295.1 Otolemur garnettii
GCATAGAAGGACGCAGTCTACCCCGGCATAGAAGGACGCAGTCTACCCCAGCATAGAAGGACGCAGTCTATCCCAGCATAGAAGGACTCAGTTTACCCCAGCATAGAAAGACGCAGTCTCCCCCAGCATAGAAGGACTCAGTCTCCCCCAGCATCAGGACTTAGTCTACCCTAGCAGCAGGACTCAGTGTACCCCAGCAGCAGGACTCAGAGCACATACAGATGCACAGCCGTCAGAGCTCTGTGTTTGTGCGCGGGTTCACACATGCACACAGAACTAGCGTGGATGGCTTATGTACTTCTTACAATAATTTTAGGACATTATTTCAGAAATGTGTAGCATTACATCTAATCATCACTGGTTCAGGGTATTATTAAAATGGTTGTGTATTTTGCCTGGAGAAGAGTAATGGTCAGAGTTTAAATACTGTTAATTTAGTGTGCTCTGTTTGGCCTAGCTCCACCAGGCGGGCTGAGAAAAGAGATGCCATATACCATGTTTGGGAAACGTGCCAACTGGACTACCTCTTAAAGATTTTCTGTATATCTTAGCAATTAATAGTCTCTGGGAAAACACACAGCAAGAAACCTGTTAAATGTTATGTTATTGTGTTCTAGAGTTTTTCCTATTTTTGCTTATTAAATTTTTTGCTTATTAATTCAACAGATAGTTGATTGTGGGTCTACCAAGTCCTCTGAACCTCAGGATGCACCAGTGAGCAAAACCGATGAGGTCTTTGCCCTGATTAGCTTGTATCATGCGACCCTAATTTCTGTCCCCAAGGAACAGCAACTAACATCCCGTAGTACACATGCTCCGGGCCACAGGGCTTCAAGTTGACCTGCCCCTAAGCAGAGTTTGTGTGTGGTTTGGGATGTGTGAGATTAAAATAAGAGTCTCTTGGATGGTGATTGATGGGAGAATTCCCGGCAGATTCGGTAGAGAGGGTGAAGCAGAGTGAGGTGTCTCCTGCCTCCCGGGCTGTCAGATCACTGTGCACCATGGGGCATCCTCGTCCTCGGCCGTGGGGCACTTTCCCATAACACTTTCTTTCCGTTTTGCATGAACCAGAAGCAATTGCTGTTCCTGAAACTCCTGCTGCGATCTTCTGCGGTGGTGAGAAGACTCCAGTATTGTGGAAGGATCCACTTGCTTCACTGAATTTCCCTGCTCACTGGGCGACCTGGTAATCAGCTTAACTCCTTTCAGTCTGTGTAGGCACCATCTCTGCAGGTACTTTCTTGTTACCATGTCACTGCTTCATTTGAGCACAGTGACCATATCATATCAGGGTTTAGAAATGAGGTTACTATAACCAATATGCAGATTGTCCCAGTTTATTTATTTTTAAATGAGTTTTCCTTCTATCTTACTTCGCTATCCGGATCTTATTATTTTTTTTTTCCATAGAAACTCCAATGACGGCTTTGGATTGTTGGGATGGGCTCTAGACTGTCCCTGTGGCCACGTGAAGCCACGTCCTGTCTCAGAAGGGCAGTGGACTGCTCATTGCTGAAGGCAAACTGCAAATGTCCTCCAAGCTGCAATTTCCTCAATTTAACTAAATATAAATGTCTCTTTTGCAGTTTCAATCAAACCTCAAATGCTGTGCCAGAAACTAATATTCTGGTGCTCCAGCTGACCAGCACCAGGAAACACATTTCTGCATTCTGTGGACTGTGACGACATGTTTAATATCCAATTAAAGAATAGGGGCTTTTGCTTGTAATGATAAGCGGCAAACCAAGTAGTAATTACCCGGAGGGAAATGGGTGACGCAGGATTACAAAGTACAAAATTAAACACCAGCTGAAAGTTTCATACCTCAACTAAATTGTTTGCAGAGTATTTATTCCCAAAACAAGATTTGGTTTGGGGACCCAATAATTCTGTATTCACAATGTGCACTTGTCCAACGCAAGTGCACCTAGAATATATGGGATATTTCCAAAGCATGTATTTTTTTTCAGGAATGACTTGGACATTTCAGTGGAAGAGTTGATTTAGTGTATAATTAGGAATGAAGTTTCCTAATTAATTTGAGACCAGGTTTCTGCATCTGGGAAACAGGAATTAGGGGTGGTGCCAGATCTTCCCCAAGGGTCTTCGATTGGCCTTCAAAACCCTGGAAGTTCCAGCATCTGCATCAGTGCACCTGTGAGAGGGTCTGCTGCCCTGATGAAGGATTAAACAACAGGTAATCCTCTCGTCTTAGGAGACGCACATTACTGACACACCAGTGGTCATTTCCAATTGTCTGCCTCCACTGACACCTTTCAGAGCTGTGGCTACTCTGTGTTGTGGGTAGAGGGGAATCAGGACAGGATTCAGAGTCCTGGGGACTATTTCTGAACTCACAGCCTCATAGCATCCAGGGAACAGCTGACACATCTCACATTCAGCCCTGTGGGTCAGATGTTCTGGCATGTGCACGGGGGGTATGCTGCTCCATATCGTTCTCCTTTTAGGACCCCTTTAAGTTTATCCCCTCTCTACATTGCCATTCCGACACACTTTCCACCAAAGGGGGCTTTCAAAGTTTCATCTCAGATGTCCCATCAGAGGTGCTAATCTCCCCTGTGCTCTTGACATTTTGTGAAATACGCATTCAGGGAACACTGTGGACATCCCTGGATTGTTACAGGCACTCTGATGCCTTAGAGCCAGGCATGCCACTAAAATCCACGCTCTGTCAGTGTCCAGTCTTCACGGAGCAGCGCGAGGCAGGGAAGCACGGCCGGTCTACACAGAGGCAGGAAAGGCAAAGCCTGTGTTATCGAGATGCCCAAACACCAACGGGGGACAGAATACACATGCCCCTGTCTTTTAAGATAGTCAAACTTAGGGAAAATTACATCCATTCTAAACATCCCCCAAGGCCAAATGTTGACAATCAAAAAGAAAGTCAATGAATAAAAATCCCTGGGACCTGTAAGAGGAAAGAAAAAATGCGATAGAAATACAAATACACTTTACGCCGGGATGCTTTGCAAACATTCTGTTATTTAATTTTCACAGCCACATTATTAGCCTAGTTTTATTCATAAGGAAATGGAAGATATTAGAAGTGAAGCAGCTTAACCCGTTTTGCCCAGTTTATCAAAGAAGAGCTGGAACTCTGTTCTGGGCCCCACCAGGCCACACCTGGCTGCTCGTCTGCAATAACATCAACAACTACATCTTACATTTAAAGAGGGTTTTCAGTTTATGAGACCCTTATATCCATATGTATTTCTAATCTATTTGACTAATGGGTTAAGGGACACGATCTGAGATGAAAGGGAGGGTAAAGCCACGCCGGGCTCAGGCACAGGGTGGTCTAACCAGAGTTCATGCCTGTCTTTACTGGTGGCCCGTCCCTCCTACAAGTAGAATTAAGAGAAGAGTATGGAGGTTGTGTTCATAGTTGGGGTTCTGCTGGGGAGCCTTGTAACTGAGCAGGGGTGGATAGCACCAGCATTAGAATGAACGAACAATACTAACAAAAAGTAACCTGGCTCTGTGTAGGGCCTGCCACCTGCTACCTGTGCCAGATACTGTTTGCCACTGACAGCTCCCAGAAGCCACTATCAAGGGTGGATAGAACAGAGAGAGGGAAAGATTACGTGCACAATAGTTAAAAATAATAAGTGTATCCTAATTGCACTTATTAGGAATGTGACCTTGACTTTTCTCATCTTGTTTCTCTTTTTTGGGGGAGGCATCTTATATTTATCTTAACTTTTCATCAACTAAATGCCTTTTCTAACAAGCTTTTCAGCTTTTTGAGAATCTTTTCTTTTTCTATCACCTATGACGCATAGCATGGTGCTTTGCACAAAGAAAGGGCATAATAAACAGCTCTTGATTTTATTAGAACAACATACTAATAAATCTGAATAGTATGCTTCTGTTCAGCATTCTAATGCCAAGGCTAAATTTTTAAGTAAGAACACTGTCTTTGATTAAGCTCTTAGCACGTAGGCGTTGATCCACGAAGCCTTGCTCCCAGATATAAAAGGCGAGACTTGGGGGCACACCGACTGAGTTTTACGTACCAGTGGTTCTAATCAAGAAATCCTTGAATGGCTCCAACATGGGACACATAAACAGAACCATGCTGCACACATTTGTAGATTTTTTTTTTTATCATGAGTAGTTTTAGTTTCTTGCAACTACACAGAATTATTCACCCTTTTTTTGGAGATAGACTTCCTCTGTCCTCTTCCTGTATTTTAAACCACGATTCTGGTTTAAAATCAGAGATAGACATATGATGTATGTATTTCAAGAACCTTAAAAAAATGCAAAACAGTCCCTACTCCTCTTCAGTTGATGAGTACTTACCTTTGACACGTTGCAAGTTTATTTATGGAGTCCAAATTATGAGGGTTAAGATGGTTTTGTCAAAGCCTTGTATGACAGTCCTCTGATTAGGACAGTGCGTGGGGATTTATTTTCAGCGAGGGTACGTGGCATGTTATGCCATCATCTTTCAGCATCTCACCTGAGCCTGGTGGATCACGTGGGGCTGTTACGCTCAGGCAAGTTCTCAGCAGAGTTGACGCGCTTTACGGACAGTGGATAATCTTCATCTCTGCACAGTACATCGGACCACATGAAGACTAACCCACAGAGACCCACAGGCATCTCTAACAACTTTTCTTTCCCTCAGTATTTATTTCCTTGTGTCAATTTTACTCAGTCACAGGAGAACATATATTTTCCTTTAGTTGTTTTCGTTAAGTGTGTTTAAAGAAAAAGGAAGAGGTTAAAAAGAAGGCGTTTTATGTCTTCCGGCTGTTTTCCATGTGTTTCCGACTGTTCTCCAGGCGCCCGGCAGGAGGCAGGGCAGGTTGCGAACTTCAGACCTGGGGGACTTGCGTGGTCGTCTGCCCTTCACGACACTATGACCTGAGAAAGTCACCAAGTCATCTTGGGGTTTTCAGTCTTGTAAAATCAGGACAACAATCTAGTTCTATTCATTCCAGCATTACCTGAAAGATGACTGGTTATTTCATTTTGGAATCTACAAGGAGCCATGAAACTGTCAGGGTGGTCGTTTCTGTTTGATTTCCTTTCTGTGCTCTCTGCCTTTTGGAGTTTTTACACCCGATTTCCAGTTTACGTCTTTCACTTCTCTTCTGGGAAATCCTTTTGCTCACGTCTTGCGACACTTCAGAAGCACGTGTGGTTTTGCTCTACTCCGCATGCATTTTCATCTCTACACCGCCGCTCCTGGGGCCTTTCAGTTGACATCCTTCTCTGCTCGCCTCCTCTCCTTCATGGCTCCCTCGGTCCTTCCCTCTGCTTCTGCCCACCTCACACTCTTGTCCTCCTCTTTCCCAGCATACCTTTTTTCTTCTCTTGCCCACCTGTTTCTTCCTTCTCTCAGCCTCTGTTTTGTGAAACCCCCAAATAGTTCAAATTCTAAAATTCATTCATTCCCCTCCATGGACAACTTGACGAGCTCCTTCCAGAAACAGTGGTGTCCTGTTTGCTTCTGCAGCAGTCAAGCCCGTGGCTGACGAGCCTTTGCCTCCAGGGACTTCCTCCCCGCCTCTCGTCCACAGCAGGTGCACACTTCCCTTATATGTTGATGACACAGTGAACTTGCTCTTATTACCACGAAGGAGAAGCGTGCCTGTGTGTGTGTGCGTGTGTGTGCGTGTGCACTCACACAAGAACTGACCATTAACTTCAGGAACTAATCCTAGGAAAAGTGCCACATATCTTATTGCTGAATATCATGACAGTCACCTTCAAAGTACTGTTGGCCATCTGGTGACTATAATGATACTCAGCAATGAGGTATGTAGCAGTTTTTCTAGGACAAGTTCATGAACTTAAGTGTTAGACCACTATGATGACATTTCTAATGGCCATTCCAAAACAAGAGTTCCAACATTGCTTTGAAGGGTGGACTAGGCACTGGCATCACTGAGTAACTTCCCAAGGGGAGCACTTCTAAGGTGACCATAGTGACCTTTAGCAGTGAGGTATGTAGCACTTTTTCTAGGATGAGTTCACAAACTTAATTGTTGACCTCATATAGTAAACATAGCAATAAGCCCCTACCTTTTATAGCACTTTGCAAAGTCAAGGTTCTTTTTGTACAATGTCACATTGATCCTCACAGCCATCCTTTGAGATGATCTAGGAAAATTACAACTTGATTCATTAATACAAATAAGAAAAAGACACTGAGTGGGATTATGACTTGCCCAAGGTTTGTGGTGTCCAGGTGTGTGAGCTGGGACTTGAGTTCATGTTTTCTGTCTCTTTATCTAGTATCCTGGTTACAAAGAGCTTGTCGGTTAATGCTATGAGTTCGTAGGCAGATGGTCACGGTCCAGAATGGTTGGCATGGATGCTAAGATGGATCCCTCACGCATACCTGGGTGTTGGTTAGATGGGCTCCTCGTGCATGCCTGGGCATTGGTTAGATGGATCCCTGGCGCATGCCTGGGCATTAGTTAGATGGATCTCTGGCACATGCCTGGGTGTGGGTTAGATGGATCCCTGGCATGTTCCTGGGTGTTGGTTAGATGGGTCCCTGGCACATGCCTGGGTGTTGGTTAGATGGATCCCTGGCACATGCCTGGGAGTTGGTTAGATGGATCCCTGGTGTGTGCCTGGGTGTTGGTTAGATGGGTCCCTGGCACGTGCCTGGGTGTTGGTTAGATGGGTCCCTGGCACGTGCCTGGGTGTTGGTTAGATGGGTCC
>NW_003852422.1:4956845-4988029 GCF_000181295.1 Otolemur garnettii
GTGCCTGGGTGTTGGTTAGATGGGTCCCTGGCACATGCCTGGGCGTTGGTTAAATGGATCCCTGGTGTGTGCCTGGGTGTTGGTTAGATGGATCCCTGGCGTATGCCTGGGTGTTGGTTAGATGGGTCCCTCACGTGTGCCTGGGTGTTGGTTAGATGGGCTCAATTGGAAGCCAGTCATGCAATCAGCAAATCAGGGGCACTTTGGGACAGTTCATTCTCCAACCAACTCTTAGTGGCGTATGATTGATGAGACAGTATTTACAGGGAGTCAGGGAATGGGAAATTCTGAAATTTCCTCCTTTCTCACACCGCCCACTCCCACAGCCTTCTCCTGTCCCCTGTTTTCATGGCCTCACTACTGTTGTCATCTGCCAACCAACACATGAGCCAGTGACATTTATCAAGTGCCCCCTGCAGACAGAGGACTGCATTGCATCCAAGGGAGAGTCACAGAGGGCGTGGAAGGCATGATCCCTGTGGTGAAAAATGTTTATGGCCCATTCTTTCCTGGTAGAAAATGAAACTTGTGCTCAGAAGTTGATTTTAACATCAAGTGGCATCAAGACTGACACCCCCTCCCCCCATGTAAAATGTGCTTAGTTTCTGGCAGTAAGTGACACAAACATTTAGGCTTAAAGTAAACATTGAGAAGAGTTTGCTTAGGGTATTGCTAAGGGTGACTGTTGCCTATGAAGAATCAATTAAGCAGCACTCACCAACATGCACCACCAAACACGGTGGCATTGCTCGCTCTGATTTGCTAGCTCCCAACTGTACTTCAAACAGGCTTCTGGTCCAGTTATGACATGACCTGCCTGTATCATGGCAGTTAATGAATCCCGGAGGACTCTCATCGGTCTGCAGTCTCACCTGTCCTAAGCAATCTGGTTCATTTTCAGTTTGTTCATTTTGTGAACAGTTGAGGTTTGTCCTCCGAGTACAGACTGCATTCCTTTAACGTGTGGGTGGGTTACTGCTACTGCCTTTGGCAGGAGACCTTAGGGAGTCTCACTTACTTATGTGCCTTTGCATAGCTGACTTTACAATAGGCTGAAGTGGAAGAAGATCAGATTGCTGGAGGTAGCAATTCTAAAAGGAAACAAGGGGTGATCTTTCAAAACTCTCTGTAATCACTACTGCACCTGAAAACCAGGTTGCGTTTCTGAGCAGCTTTAAATTCTGACAGCTGTGAAAGTCACACACGTTTATTCTTACCTCACATCAAGATTTAGTGGACAGGTTTATTTCAACCATCATATTGAACTGGCAAAATAAGAGTGGGAAAAAGAGGAAAACATGGTTTTTGCTTTTGTAGTTCTATCGTTAATGGCTTAAAGAAGCATGCACCCACTTTTTTTCACATGGTTCATGAAAAGAGCCGTGCCCCAAGTTATACTAAAGCTGTCATGGTGATTCCAGGGTTGGTTTCCCTCATCGAGTGGCTGCAGCTCCACCCACATGTCCTCCTGGGACCATGGTTCCGGGGAGCCACCAGACGTGGACTCAAGTGTCTCTACACTGGCAATATTATCAGTCACTCTGCAATGGCATGTTATACCAGAGTGTAGCTCCAGAGTTGAGGAACTCACAGCTTTAGCAAGAGGAACCAGGACTTGTCAGAGTCTGGGACGTAGAAAGATGTGGATGGAGAAGGTGGGGAAAGAAGGACATTCAGACAGACATTCTGAAGAATCCTGAAGTGAGATCTCAGAAAAGTCTATTAAATGTTTTGCTTTTCTTCCTGATAAGGTCTTGATCAAATGTACAGCTTATGATTTTGAGCAAAGGAAGTGTGACATGTTTCAGTTGTCGTAGCATTGGCTCCTGTGACACTGCAGCTCTGTGCGCCATCCCCTGCTCATGGGAAGCCACGTGCTGCCGTGTGCCCCGGAGAGCCAAGCATCTGTGCCCTGCAGCATCTCCTGTGGGTGCAGACACTGGAGGATTGAAGTTGGTCCCTGCAGGTGGCACATGGAGGCTCCATACAGGGCATAAGAGTCTTGGGGCTCCTTTGGTGGCCGAGTGTGGGTGCTTGTTTTCAATACTTTCTTAAGGAAACTCTTCCACTATTCCTATTCTCATAAGAAATCAAGATTTTATTTGCTCTTCTAATAACTGTGACTTTTCACTTCATATTGAGTTAGGTGTGGTGCCATTATTATTTTAGAATTATAAGATTTTAATGGTCATAATGTAAATTTTAAAAGAAAAACGATAACCTAACTATTCCAAAAGAAAACAGACTAATATTTGTTTTCTAGAAGCCCAAGCACAGGCGTAATGGGAGACATTTGACATTTTCACAAACCTCACCCCTCGCACCCACGGAGCCATTCAGGATAGAATCTGCCGCTGCTCTTCCCTCCGGCAAAGAGAGAACCTCAGTGGCTCCTAATCTCAAAGTCTTTCAGCCTGAGTCAAAATAGTTAAGTGTACATCACCCGTGGCCTCATGGCCCAAGGGGAAAAGAAGCCCTTTAATTTCACATATTTCTATAAACAAATTGCTTATAAAATGCCAAAAAAAAAACCACCCCAAAACCAACCTCTTTGTCAGGAGTACCCGTGGCAGTTGGGAGAACCAAGTGAAGCCAAATTTAGTGTTGCCATTAAAGTGTTTGAAATTTTTATTCATCTAAGAAAAATGCCTGTGCTGGAAAATAGTTTGAGGCCATGAACAACAATATGGGGAAAACTCTGAATTTAAAGCAGATTTTAAAGAGACTTTTTCCACAGGCAACGTTAGCAACATCTTGAAAAAACCCTGGGAGTTCAATATAAAATTTGTAAAAGAAAACTGGCTTTTAAGGTCCTGAAGTCAGCCAGTAGGGAAGATCTACCTTAAGAGAAGAGACCTAAGCCTGGAAGAATGGCCACCCTGTCCTGCGGGGGACTGGAGACCTCTCAGATGACCAGAGTGAGAGAGACTTGTGGGGAGAGCTGGAAGCAGAGTGCGAAGCCTGGGCAGCTCGGGGCAGCCGGACGGGAGGAGTGAGGGCTGGAGGAGCCGGGGGAGCGGACACCCCCGAAGCAGAGAGTAGCGAGCCTGGCTCTAAGACGCAGACTCCCGGACCGTGTCCATCAGGGGCCGGGAAGAAGCCGCAGGGCAGAGCTAGAGTGGTGGAAGCCGTGTGAGCAGAGGAAACCAAATGGACGAGGGAGCTTTGTGTCGGTGGAAGAGGGAAGGCTTCCAGAAGGCGTCCAGAGGGCGCACACCACATCAACGGTCCAAGTCCAAGGCACACATTTTTGACACTTCAAATCCCACAAACAAGACCTCTGCCCCTGCTGCCACTGCTCCTGAAGGGCTGGCTGGAGGTGGGCCCAGAAGAACCCAGTGGCGACTCTGCCTAGTTGGGAAAAGTGTAAAAACACCACCGTTTATCACATTCACAAGGCAGTAGTGAGCCGGGGGATATGGTGCTCTAATAAATGGGAAGAGATAATTGTCTCACAAAAGTGACTGCAGAGTTGGGAGTTTTGGAATAGAACTATGAATCCAAACCATGTTGGGGGAAGATGTGGTTAAAACTTCCAATAGCATTCTATGTTTATAAGGTTGTAACTAACACAGGCAATGCCTCCCCACCACCAAAAAGTAGAATCAGCTCAATAAACCATCTGAACTTAATTGACAACTAAGACATTTTCAGTGGTGGGGAATAAACAGCACTGTCTGTGATGGAAAGGGGACGGTATTCCATCTCAGTGATCACGAAGACACAGGGTCAACTCCCCAGAAGGACGGCTTGCAGAGCCCAGTGAGACGATTGGTCTCTAATTAGGATGGATTTACAAGAAGTGTATGTTTCCTTGGGAAATGGTAGTAGGGTTTCCATAGCACACGGGAAGTAGTGGAAATGACCAGCTCAGAGACACAAGGACTATTAATAAGGTATCTTTAAGGGAAGAGAGACGACGGTTTAAAAATTGCTTCCCCAACTGCTGAAACACATTCCTAAAATGCTGCTCACGAACTCTGATTTCTGATTCAAAAGCCCTTCTCCATTCACCTTCTCACCAGCTCGGAGCAGCCACCTGGTGTTGCCGGCTGTTTAACGTGGGCACCCGCGGCCTTCTGCCTGGGACCCTACTGTGGCTCTCCCCAGGCGATGGGCTGCCTCTGAAGGAGTCATTTCTTCCAACTCCAGGCCCCTGTGGCTCACCAGAAAGCCACTCCTCTGGTTCCAACTGCCACACTAAGATCTGAGTCAGGTCTTCTTCCACTGACCACTTACTTTGACTGAGTTGCTGGCGGCCCACACGTCTGGGTAATGTGCCCAATACAGAGCTGCTGTATTTGAGTGAAATAAGGAGTCGATCAAGCAAAGAGAGGTGGGGATGGCACAGCTGGAAGAAGACGTGTGAGTGACAACTTGGGGGTGTGGGGCTCCAGGTGGTGAGTGGCACCTGGGCAGTCACTGTGGGTGGAGGGCTGTGCCTGGGTTGGCGGCGACTCGGGGGTGAGTGGAAGGGTTCCGAGGGGCCCTTCATGCCATTGTGAAGAACTGGGTTTTTGTCCTACAGGAGAGTTGTGCTATGTTTGAATTTGCCTTTTAGAAAAATGACTTGAGTGGCAGAGAAGAGTGAAAGGGGCTCATTGTGGAAGGTGAGTGTCTGTTGGGAGGTCACCGCAGGGACCAGGGGAGGAGCATTGCAAAGCCGGGCAGCGTGGCCTTAGGAGATCACAATTTGGAGAGCAGATTGGGAAAGATTTATCATGAATTGGACATGAGGGTGGCAAGGGAGATGCAGGATGAAAGGTGACCATCAAATTTCTGAGCAGGAGCGGGAGTTTCTCCACCATCCCCCACAACCGATGGGTTTGGCCCATTGAGGAGATGGCGACCTTCATCGTCAAAAGAAGGAAAACATACGGGCTGGGTATTTTCAGGAAGACGTGGCAAATCGAGATCATCCTCACCAGTGTCCTCTCTCTCTCTCTTCCCCCCCCCATTTACCCCCTGCACACACAAGCACCATTATGCTCTTGCATTAGAAAAAGCAAGTTACATTAAAATACAAATTCAGGTACAGTGTCAATGACAAGTCCTTGGGAAAGTAGGCTTTTTGGTGGCTCTTCCCCAGCCTCTGGATACCCTCCTACACCTGCTTATGTGGGGGTGCCCTGTGTGGTGCCGGCACAGTAAGAGGTGAGCTGTTTTGTAGGGCTACTATGAACATCAATGATTTGGCTGCCCCAGTCTCAAAGAACTGTGGGCCCCGAAGGTCCTACGTTGTTTCTTTTTCTGTTCTGAGGTCTGACGTCAAATTATCCCTTTTTGAAATGAGAGTCTTCAATACAGGGAGTCTGGCTGATATTCTCAGCTGGCTGAACTTGCAATATTTTGGTAAACTTTACAATTTTGTTTCCCATGGACATATGATCCCCTTGCAAATTTATATTTTTAACCAGTGTCCCCTTGACTTATTGGCATAGAATTCTTCTGCTTATTGTTAATAATTTCTTTAGCAAACAGATTCTAGACACAACATACTCCTGACAGTGAGCCCTGGAAATGCCTCCGTTAACACTCAGAGCCATGTGAGGCCTGGGGTGCCATGGACGGCTAGGGCTGGACGGGACTCCTGCTTCATCAAGGTCACATTCCTGCCATCAGACTCTGGTCTCAGCATCACCTGCCGCCTCAGCCTCATCTTGGCACGAAGATGAATGTTGATTCTACCAGCTGAGCTTTACACTTATCTGTAGACTTGATGCATGTTTCCAGGCTGTGGTTTATAAAAATAATACAACATATAAAAATAGAATACAAAATAATAAAGATGAATGAGTGCACATATAATTGTTCTATTAAATGTATCCAATATTTAATACAGTCAACATATTGCATATTTAACATATACATTACATTAAGTTAAATATTTATGTATTTAAAATAAAATGATATAAAATAAACAAAAAAACTGAATAGGCACAGGTGTACTTACTGCAGGGCACACACACACACAAGCATGCACATATGTGAGTGTGTATTTACCAGATAGCAGGATTTTCATGAGAAAAGGACAAGGGGCATTTTGCTCAGTGGAGTAGGTGGTGTGAGGGCTACTAAAGGTGTTGGTTTGGGGCAGCACACTTGCTCTGGGGGGTGGTACTGCTCGTGTCCTGATTGTGTGTTCTGGGTAACTGGCTGGGCAGTGCATGAGCCCAGGTTGCTGGGGCCTTGGGAAATGTGAGTGGGGTGGGGAGCCCACAGGGAGAATCGTGTAGTGCTGTGTTGTGGGAATCCAAAGGGCTTTGCATTAGACATGCAGGTTGGATTTGGCCTCAGCCACTTACTCTTCCTAGAATGCAGGGTAGGCTGCCTGACACTAATGCTCAGTACCCTCCCTTGCAGGAGGGGGACCAGGTGCACTTGGGGGCATTGCTGAGAAGAGTTCTCAGCATGAGGCATGAGCTGTGCGGGGCTGAAAGTCAGCTGACATGTGATGTGCTGTGTTCCAGGCCCACTTCCCACCCACGGAGCCTTGAGAAGACAGTTCACACTGTGTTCCTCACCTTGAGCGTGGAGGGTCGTGGTGCTCACACTGTTGGGTGCTGTGGAGACAGACTGAGACACTGCCCGCAGCATGCCCTGCCAAGCGCCCTGTGCAAAGTAAGCACCATGCAGGGTTGTCATTGTTAATAAGTGGTAGCAATTACTATTATTTTCTAATCCCAATATGGCTTTGACCTTTCCCAGGGTTAAAGGATGTATTTTAATAAGTAGAAAGTTCTTGAACTATTTGTTTCAGATTTATTTTTTAGTACATTTGAACAAAAACATGGCTGCCACAGATTTTTAAGTTATATCAGTACTTCATTTTAAAAAGGCAACTTACTGAGCCTATTACTAGAAATCATTTCAGTAGAAGAGCTTGCAAATAAATCCAAACGTTCTGGGAGTCCGAAAATTGAGTTATGTGGGAAGTACTGTGATGCTTTTAATTTTATTCCAGAGAGAAATGGACTTTGGGAGGGCCTGGAGCTCTGCAGGGGACAGACACAGAGGGGGCACCAGACCTTCCTGAGTAGAGAGAGACCTCCACCAACTCCACAGGGGCAAATCGCTGCCATGAGCCAGAAAACCACAAGTCAGAGAACAGCAGCCAGAGCCCACTGTGAGCCTGAAACTTGTGTTCTGCTCGTCTGGCCAGGTGGCAGCCTGGTGCCATTCTTTTCCTGGAGTGATTTTCACCTTGAACACGATCTCACTGTTGTGGCTTCAGTGGGTTTGCTGTCCTCTTGTTGCAGTAGTTTCACTTAGACCATGGTGCTTGGGAACAGGCCTCACGTTTGTGTGTCTGTCTTTGCCAGCATCCCAAAAGGCTCTTGAGACCAGGATCTGGGACATCAAGATGTGTTATTAAATAACAGTGGGAGAGGTATGTGGCTCATGGCCTGAAACTTTACGCTTTCACTCAGTATCAAATACCTAGAGCATCTTCTGTGTACCAGGTGTCGAGCTATGCTGGGGACACGGTAATAAATCAGACCTCCCTGTCCTCAAGTAGCTTGAATTCCAGTAGGGGAGAGGGACAAATGAACAAAGAGCCTTGTGAGTGCAATGGCAGCTAAGTCTAGGCACCATGGGGGCACGAGCAGAGAGGGAGGACACAGGCCAAACTTTCAGGAAAGTAGATACTCAGAGAAGGGTTTTGGAGAGCTGAGATGAGTTCCAGGTGGGAGCAGTTGGGGAAGGAATTCCTGGTAGAGGAAAGAGTGTACCCAA
Source organism: Otolemur garnettii (assembly GCF_000181295.1). Classification (NCBI taxonomy): domain Eukaryota; kingdom Metazoa; phylum Chordata; class Mammalia; order Primates; family Galagidae; genus Otolemur; species Otolemur garnettii. The sequence continues at coordinate 4,964,583 of NW_003852422.1, forward strand.
AGGCCTGGAGGTGAGAGGAGGTGGGGCGTCTGAAGGGATTGTTCCCAGTCCACACTGTGTCCGCAGCTTAGATTCTGGGAACTGTGAGGAGGTGGCAATACACAGGCCTGGAAAGAGGAGAATGTTATCATCACAGCTTTGAGTGCCAGATGAGAGTTTCATCCTGCAGGGTGGTGGGGACACGTTGAAGGGTTTTAATCAGGGATAAAATGAGCAGACATTTGCAAGGCCCCCTTCCAGAATTCACTCAAGAGACCAAATTACAGATCTGAAGATTGCTTGATGAGCAGAGAATTAGAGCAAAAGAGCTGAGTGATCTGAAGCAAATCTCCCGACCAGGTAGGGGAGCGGGATGAATTGTGCCTCTGTGCTACCAGGATATTCTGTCTAAGAAACTGGTCCAGGCGCACGAAGACCTCCCCAGCTGCTGAGGGCAGCCCACTTTCAGGACAATCCCCACCACCAAGATTGTCACTGCCACACCACCCACGACGAGTGCTCATTTCACACGGTTTCTTGTTAGGGGGGTGATTTCCCAGTGAACTCTTGGGCTCCAATCATTAGCAATACACTGAGGCTTCATTTCTTGGGGTGGGCTGCCATGGGAATGATGACCACAGAGAATGAGCCCCATCACCCTCCTCTCTCACCAGGGGGACGCATGTTTGTCAGTGGCCGGCAGACCCCAGTGACTGGCGAGTCCCCACCCCCACCCCCACTGCGGATTACCAATACCAATACCAATAACAATAACACAGATGATGATGGACAGGAAGCAGTGTGGGGGCTTGAAAGCTTATGTGGGGCAGAAGAAATGAGATCTGATTTCTTATCTCCCCTTTACTATTGGACTTCGGGCAAATGATGTCATTTACCAGAGCTTTAGTTTCTTTGTATAAAATGGAATTAATGGGACTGTTCTCCTGTGATTGCTGAGAATACTGGGTGGGCTAATGTTTCTGAAAATATTTCATAACCTGTTGCTTTATTGATAGAATAAAAATGAAGCATGTATTAGAATGCTTATGTTTTTCTAAAAGAAATTCACCTGCACTTCTCAAGTCTAATCCTCAAAATAATCCTTCTTTATAAGAAGCAGTGCCTCCAGAAGATGGATTGCGCTGCTCATGATCAAGGAGCTCTGAAGGTGGAAATGGGGTGGATTGTCTGCTCTGCCGACTTCCGTCCGGGGCTTGCTACCAGGCCAGTCAGCTCCTTGATGCAGCAAAGGTTCATTTCACTGGCTTCCATCACTAAATCAAGGACTCTGTGTACTTTTCTCCCTTGGAACTGGAAGTGCAGACACTTAATTATAACTTTCGATTGCTTGAAATTATAGGGCTATAGAGTGACTGGCACGTGTTTCTGGGGAAAATCATATTCTAAGTCCTGAAATAACCATCTCCTTCCTTTCATATTCAAGACGGATGCAGGGAATCTGGCACCATGCATCATAAACTCACAGTGTTTCCTAGGATGACTTGGAAGCTTGGAAAAGAACTCTTTATGGAAATAGGGGGCAGACTGTTACATCATACTTCTCCATCTGACTGCTTGGGTTTTAACTGACATCATCCCAAAGCATTGGGCAGAATTCAGAGGACTTATTGACGGCCTGTTGGTAGTGGTGAGCACCTTCGGCTCCTGAAGGTGACTGCACAGTAGTGAAGGCAGGGCTGTGGGAACAAGGCACATGACGGAATGGCAGATGGCAACTTCAGAAATTCACCAGGAAATGGTAATTTTTCAAAAACCAATATAAAGCTATTTCCCCACAGTTCCCCGATGCCAGAATTCTGATACTGAGGTGTTGAGAGGGCTGCTCTCTCTTTGAGGGCTTTTTGGAGCCATCCATCCTTGCCTTTGCTTTGGTAGCAGTGACACCAGGCATCCTTGGCCTGCAGCCACACCCCTTCCACCTCTGCGTCTGTCCTCCTGCATTCTCCTCGGTACGTCTGTCTCCCACCCTCCCTCTCCTTTCTTTTATAATGACAGCAGTCGCTGGATCAGGGCCCACTCTAACTAGTGTGACTGCATCTTAGCTACAGTAGAACCTCTGTATGTCGACCACCCAAGGGACTGGAACAAACTGTCCAGCATACAGATGTGGCCAACAGAAGGAATTAGGCCTATGAAATGCCATGTACATGTGGTGCGTGTCCAGTCTATGAGAATCTGGTCAACTTAAGGAAGTGATCAGTGTAGGGAGGTAGTTAGCTATGGAGGGTCTACAAAAACCCTACTTCTAAATAAGGTTGCCTTCTGAGGTCTCAGATGGACAAGAATTCTTAGAGAACATTATCCAACCCACTATAATCTCCTCTTTATGAAGAAGAAAAAATAAGAAAACACTTCAAGTGAGTGAAGAGTCTTGAAAATAAATCATGTTAAAGGCTAAATAAGCTTAGCTATTGAGTTTGCATTAATTCCTAGTAAGACTACTATGTCTGCCCCCGTCAAATGTATCCACCCAGCTGCAGCAGCACACCAGTGTGCCCAGGCCTCCAGCTGCTTTCACACAGACCACCCTTCCCTGGCGTTGGAGCAGCCAATCTAACCATTCAACTCGGCCCTTAGCAGAGCCATTCTAAGAAGGACGCCATACCAGAAGCTCTTTACTAACTCATCCCTACAAGAACATCAGTACAAACCCCATCTGGTCAGGAAACATTCTTTTTTTTTGAATTGACTTCTATTTGAGGAAACTTGAATTTGGTGTTTTCTCTATAAATATTGGCCAAATCAAGGTCACAGCATTTTTGTTTGGCTTTGAAAGATACTTAAGATTACAGTGGATGAAGAATGTCATCTTAGACAGAGGAAGCAATGGAGGAAAAACCCTAGTCGAGACCCATGACCCGTGTGAGCTTCATCTGAGTGTGCAGGAAAGGCTGGAGTGGAGGGCGTTTGGAGGGGAGACAAAAGGGGAGACCTCCAAGCTCTTAGTGCTCTCTGAGTCTTCTCATGACAGCAGTCTCCAGGGTGGCCCTGCGGAGTGGGGGGTGGCCTTCTGTTTCCTTTCTGCAGCACTTGGTCTTTTCATTAAATCACCTATTTCAGAGCATCACATATGCTCATTTATTCCATCACTTCACCCAGCAGACTGTGAGTTTTCAGAGGGAATGATCCCTGCCATTCCTTATACCCCTTGTGCTGAGTACTTACCTGAACAGGACTCACTGATAGTATGAATAGAGAAGATCCACAGAGCAGGGCAAGACCACACAAAAAGATTCAGAAAGCCCTTGGGCAATGTTCCAAAATTCTTCAGATAGCTTCCTTGTCTGAATGGAAGATATAACTTGTCTTTCTTTCCCCTTCCTGATTGTGTCTGGGCTCATGCAGGCTTTGAGGTGAATAAAACAGGGCCAAAGTGTGTCTATATAAGCCTTGGTTTTTCTTATTAAATCTAGAATATCAGAGAGGCTCATAGTTTGGGGGAAGGCAAGAACCAAGCGTTGAGCCACTCAGATGAATTGTTGAAAGTCCGGACCTGGGAAGAGTTTGGTAGGGCAGAGGTGGTGGGAAGGGGAGGGGGTTAGTGGGTGTGGATGTTGGGAAAGCATTAAGCTGAGTCCTGGCAAAGCAGGAGAGGAATCTCTGAGAGCAGCATTTCAGCTGTGGATTGTATGAAGCTCTCCATGCCTCTCCTGGAGGACAGTTTCATGTCCCACCTCTTCACATGACTGTCAGGTGCTAACTGCCCTGTCTCTTTGCCAGGTTTGGCCCTGTGACTTCATTGGTGGATGGAATGTGAGTGGAGAGGGCAAAATCTTCAAGAGCAGGTAGATGGTGTGACCAACATAGAGGTTGTTCCCTGGAATGAAGAGATACATGTCACAGAGTTGCAGGTTGGAGCAGGGTCACAGGAAACCCACAGCTTACTTGTACCCTGAAGGAGATGTCACCCTTGAGCAAACCTTGATAGGGAAAGCAACTAAGAATTTGGGATTGTTAGCACAGTGCAATTTACTAATACAAGTTCAGATTGTAGTAATTTCAAAAGATTCTCTTTAAAAAGAGCTGTAATCAAAACAAAAACACCCACTGTATTCACAGAATGCTTTGTATTTTTCTAGTTTTTTAAAAAAAATGCTTTCATGTTGCTATTTCATGTTGCTGAATCCTGGTTTTCGTGTTGTTGGGATCAGCATCATAATCTCTGTTTTGTGGATCTGGACGAAGATGTGACTTAGCCAGGGCTCACAGATAGCAAATGGCATGGCTGGCAAATGAGCTCAAGGTTCCTTGTGTCAAACCTCAGGCCTTCTTACCACTTGACATGGAAGGGACTTGGCTAACTGTCCCACTGATGCCCAGGGTTCTATTAGTTTGGGATTTGATTTTGGCCAGGGCTATAGTAGGTGTCACTTAAGTGAATTTTTGATTTATAAGAAGAGAAACTTAGTGCACACGCTAATGACCATCAAGGATGAGCCTCCATTCTCTTTACTTAGGAAGAAAAGAAATCGACATCTTTTCCACATGCTGGAGGTAGTGCTGGGGCATTGTCTCTCACACACTCATTCTCACATACGTCACCATAGGAACTGCCTGAGTCAGTGTCGTTGGTTTCAAGAGATGGTGATATTAAAAATATTTACCAATGAGAACCACACAAATCCTGACCAATAAGAAGAAATCTCATGGCCTGGACCATCTTTGGAGGTGGAACTTTCCATGTGAAGGTTTTCTGGATAATAATGAGGACTTGGTCAGCAGAAGTGGGTCAGTCAGGGTGGTGGAGTGTGCATTATGGTGACTTGACTGGTACTTAACCAACCCATGGAGAGCTTATTCAGTGTTTAGATAGTTGGCCCAACTCAGTGTGATACTTAAATATCAGCCATATTTATTTGCAAGAAGAAAAGTGATTTATTGAGAGGCTACAGTGGTGGCTCCTATGATGGAAGGAGACTCCAGCTCTAGAAAGAACTCAAAGGAGATGTATTGTAGGCAAGCTCCTGCTGCACGCTGGTCAGGCTCGGAACCTATTTTGAGGTGGCCAAGTATTCCATATTTGTCTTCCATGACTGACCACAAGCTCGGTGAAGGTGGGGCCCTGATGTCCTAGTCATTGCTGTATTTCAAGACCTCATACACAATACAAACATGTGAATAAAACGCACTGCACTTTGCTACATCCTCACTCCCACACAGACCGCATGCTCCCAGGGCAGGTCTTTTTATTGTGGCAGTCATTGTGCTAGTTTGCTAGGACTTCAATAATAAACAACCACAAGCTGGGTGGCTTAATCACTGGAAATTTACTGCCTCACAGTTGTGGAGTGCGAGTCAAGATCAAGGTGTGGGCAGGCATGGCGCTCTCCTAGGCTGTGCCTGTGCCCTGCCTCTGGTGGTGGCTGCAAGCGTCAGTGCTCCCCAGCTGTCTGAGCCCATCCTGATCCCTGCCTTCGTCTTAGCAGAGTACTTCCCCACGCACATGTCTGTTCAAATTTCCCAGCCACACTGGATAAGCCCACCTTAGAGACCTCATTTTAGCTGAATTACCTCTGTAAAGACCCTATTTCCAAATAAAGTCTATTCTTGTGGGGTTAGGACCCAACATGTCTTCTTTGAGGGGACACGATTCAATCTATAAGAGGCATGATGTTCTCTTATTTTGATTTTTTTCCTACAATTTTGTGAGTCCTGGCAACTGATAAAATATATCATTGGGAAATCCAAATAAATTGATAGATAAGGAAAGACTAAAGAAAGATTGATAAGAGGAAGCCTGCCACTCTGGACTTCAAGCAGTTCAGATCAGCCTGCGATAGTGAGCCCGGTTCAGATGCCCTCCTAGACTGCACCCAGGTAGTCCTTAAGAGGCAAGCCTAGAAGATCCATTCCTCTGTTGTGTCTGGGAGAGAGAATTCTGGAGGGAATGTGGAACACCAATACTATTTTTATTTAGAAAATAGAAAATAAAATCATTCACTGAACCTGCCAAGCTTTGCTTTCTTGTTTGAGTCGAACAGATCCCGTATCTGCCTCATGGAACCCGGGTTCTTTTCTCATAAATGGCAGGCATAAGTTCAACAGTATCAGCTGGATACTAATTTTATATTTAGGCTCAGGATTTATTTGCCACAAGGCAGGACTGTCTGCTGGTAGAATTGCTAGGGCATGTTCCACGTGGAGGCCTGAGGGCCAAGTGTTTCCCTGGACAGCATCTTTAGGGCCCTGAACTAACGCCTCTGTCAACGAGAGAAAACGCTAAGGTTGTGCCTGCAGTCAGGAATCCTTACTTCACAGATTTTTATTAGCCATAAATTTTCTGTCTGAAACCCTAACACAGGCAGAGGGAGAAGCTGAAATCACAGGGGGGTAAGCGAGTGGAGTGTGCAGTCTACCTGCTCAATGGGGCATGCTGGCGGGGAGGGTCCCGGGGGATCACTCGAGGGAGTGGCGGCCGCAGCACAGAATGAAGCAGGACTCAAAGGAAGAGAAACCCTCTGTAGTTACAGGACTCACATTCCCACCTGGCATTTCTGCAAAGTTCTGTTGCATAAATGACTCCAGATTTTCTGACAGAGCTCCGAGATAACAGGTAACTATACCCAAAATGAAATGAATTGATTTTTTCTCTATGCCTGTGGGGGAGAAATTGTACTTTTTTTTCCCCTTTAAGATTGGCCCTGGTGAGTTAAGCTCCAGGTTGCGGATGAGCCCCTGGGCAGCAGTGGCAGCTCTGAGGGAGGCCAGAAGGGAGGGCCAGAGCCCAAGGTGGGAACTGGCAACTGCCTAGGAGTGGGGGATCCGTGGTGGTGGGGCAGGCCCTGGCTTGGATGGGGGCTGTGGGGTCCTGAAATTCAACTCTCAGAGGAGGCTTCCATTCTGCCAGGTAGAGGTCACTTCGAAAAAGAGTTTCAGTCGAGTTGAACCTCATGAAAATGCCTTTTTATGTGTCAAAACAATAGAGTACGGTAATTTCCCATCTCATGGCCCCGTCAAGTTGCCTTGTAAAGTTAGCCACGACACCAGGTAGGCGGCGTGGCCACTGTCCCCAGCTGCCCTCCCTCCCTGACCCCAGGAGAAGCTGCTCAGTTTGTTTTCACAGCAAAATGTGCTGGACAATGCTCACAGCCTCGGGAAAGACGCCTGTGAGCAGCTAGTGCATCAAAGTCTGCAAAATGGCACCATATTGCATAGTTTCCCCATTAACTTCCAACCGCAACTTCCATTTTTTCCCACATCCCTACTTATAATTAAATTATCTAAAAGCAAAATCATTATAGAAAGCTTAGTCATGTGTATTCGAGTGTGTGGATATCTTAATCTTCTGGATATTTGCCGCACATCATGGTCCAGAATGTGGACTCTGGAGCCAGAGAGCCTGGATTTGCCTCCTGGGTTTTCCACCCACAGCGTGAAGTTATCACCTTCCTCCTCCGCCTCCCCTGTGAACTTCACTGATGACCTTTGCAGGGAAGACACTTTGGAGAAAGGATGTTTGTCAGTTTTCTTTCCTGTGCCTAACGTCAAACTGTGAGTCCCCAAAAGGAAGTGAGTATTTTATTAGCTTCAAACATGCCGAGTGTCCACCCTGTGCGGAGGACGGATCTCCTTGTGCCTCCCATGTGCCACTTGCCACCACGACTCTTCACTCACAGACGGCAATGGTTTGCCTGAGCATTGCGTGAGCGTGATGGTTCAGAGGTCTGAATCCTGGTCCTGGAATTCCGGATCCAGCGCCTTTCCTGCTACCCCCGGGCCAGGGGTCTCTGTGAAAGGCAGACACGCCCTTGGAAGGAGCCTGCCTGCCAGGCTGGATCCCCCAGTTATGGTTTGGAGCAGCCTTCAGTCTTTCTGAGTCTCACTCTCACATGGCTGAGATAGCACAAATTTGCTCTAAAAACACATTTTGAGAAAGTGATAGTGGTGGAAACTTGGTGCTGAGCTTTGCACCAGCGCTTCACATGGGTGTGGTCGACATTCCTCCCAAGCCTTTGAGAATGTTTTGTTCTCTTTTTCGTGCCTTTTGGCGTCTTCCCTGCTCCCACCAGGCACTGACACTGTGGGTGAGCTTCAAGGCATTTAGAATAAGGCCTTTGTGTATGAAATTAAATGTCAACCTGCTTGAGTTGCCTCCAAATTTCCCTGGGAAACCTATGCTGGCATTTAATTTCTGATTAATATTATACTCTGAAACTTCTGGAGCCCAATATGCTTTTGTTGAAAGCTTTTTTTTTTTTTAATTTTTATTTTTTTTTAGAAATCTGGGAAGTTCACACTAGAGAAATTCTTATGCAAGTTCAGTTCTGTGCACCCTTGAAGACCAGGAAAGATACTACATGAAGGAGTGACGTCTTTACGAATCTGAACTGGGTCTGGTCCACTGATGTGGGCTGGTTTAATTTGTCTGAGATCCTCCCGCCTGTGTACTGCTGAGGTCCATGTGGTGGGCTCGCTTGAAGCTCTGGGGAGGCCCGAGACTGTCCCGAGGGTTGAGGTGTTTGTCCTCTCATCAAGATGCAGGGTGAATTTCCATGTTCTAAAACTTTGGGTTTCTGACTGATGATCAATTCAGAATGGAGGTTGCCTGTGATCCCAGGGAGTTAATGGTCTTTCAAAACCTAATTTCAGGAGGAAGATCTAAGGAGAATTAATAGTAAGAAAAATGTGTAAGGGATCACATTAATCAGTTTGCAATCACTCAAACTTCAAAAACACTTTCCTTTGAAAACAACTGATTTGCACAGCCTTTCACCCTGTAATGACTCACTATAAATTATTAGCAGAAGTTTTATGTCAAGAGTCATATGCTTTAAAAATAAGCTCCAAATTTTAACCTCTGCTGAGCTGGCCTCAGTGTATAGAGACTGGCTGTATCTCCCGTTAGCCCCCATACCCAACCTGTGAAGGAATGGTTTCAAACAGGGATTCCCCCAACTTGCTTCAGGGAAACTTTATTAAGACAAATTTCTCCCCATCCATCACATTTCAAGAACACGTCTCATCTCGTGCAGGCTGGAAGGACTTACCCCAGATCAGCCTGAGGGACACTGAACATAGGCTGGTCCAGTCGGGAGCTGGCCAGTGCATGACCTTGGGCGCTAGGAGCCAAGGTGTGGGAGCTGGCATTCTGGATAGGCCTGGTTTGCGGGAAGGGGTTTGAATATACGGACTGTTTGCTATCATTTAATTTTTATTTTTAAAATAAAGTTTACATAAGGGATTCTTAAAAGCCCATTGGAGAAACTTGGCTTTCCCCAAATGACACACGAGTCTCCTCTAGAAGGATCATTGCTCCATGGCCTGAAGAGCTGACCCGGTTGAATTATAACTAGATGACAAAACAGCACGCACAACAGACAGATTTATCCTTTGTGCCATATTTAATCTTCACCAAGTAGGGAAAATGCCTCCAAATCATGACATACAAAGGCACGACCTGTCTGACCGCAGTTAACTCTTACCAGTGTGGTGCAAGTGAAGCCATGTGGCCTGCGTAGGGCTGGACTGGCTCTGGTGAAGGCCTCCCGGTGCTGCGGGGCTCCGGGAATCAAGAGCCTCTGCCGCCTCTTTGCTCTCACCTCTCCCCCCTCTTTCTTTCATTCATCCTTTTCTTCCTCTGTTTCTCTCTTCACATAATTTATTGCAAACACATAAATAAAATGGTCCCTGTTAAAGCAGTTCATGTGTACATAGGGCGTCTCAAGCAGCTGTCACGCTGGAATTGGTTACAGAGAAAGAATACACACATATCCTTCCTCGCTGGTCCTGTTCTGACTTAATGCAGCCCCAAGCCAGGGGCAGCACCTGCATCTCAGCTAGCTGGAGTCTGGGGAAGAGCCTGAGTTGGCCAAAACTATTTTCTATTGAGGATAAACTCTATGAAGTGTTAGGAATTTTTGCCTTTTCTTCTTGATTTACCATTGAGAAAAATGAGGCCCGGGGCTGCTCAGGGGTCCCTGCCAGATTACTGGCCAGCTCTGGCCCCTGCTCACTCAGCTTCTGCCCTCCTTGGTCTCTTTCTGAATCTGCAAATGCTGATGCCATTGAGATCCCTGCAGAACTCTGTCTTTATTTCCTTCCTGCTCAGATTTCTACAGATTCAAGATGTTCTTTGAAAAGAGAACTTTCCTGAAGTGAGCAAGTGTTCCAGCAATGCCCAGAGCAAACATTTTTTCTTTCTAAATTTTGGCTTCAGCTTACTTCTGACTCATATCCCTTGATAACTGAATTCTTCTTTACCAAGAACTTTAATTATATTTATCACTCACACTTCAACTCTTCTTTGCTCTAATTTGTCCCGTTGTCTTAGCTGCCTCACCACAAAGCAGGAAGCTTGAGAGCTGGGGGCAAGCCCCTCCGTCCACTCTCCTATGGGCCAGCACCGAGGGTGGCCCAGGGACCTTGTGACTTAAAACAATTTTCTTGGCTGTTTCCTTATGTAGAACTCATCATAATTTACAGTTTCTGAGTGAATAATTCAAAGTGATCTTCCCTTCATGACGTTCAAGAGCTGGTCTTGGCGGTGACGTGACTGGCTGCACTGCCAGTTCAATAGCCTTTGGAAGACACTGCTCTGGATAGTGGGGTTGCTCCTGGGTCTTCTGTTTCTCACACTGAAGATACTGGAGAGGGGAGAGGGAGAGGCAACTTTTTTCTTTTTTTTAATTTCACCCCTTCCTGGGGCTTTCGCCCATTGCTGGGACAAACATTTAGGAACCTTGACCAGCCACACCCGTGTTCTGTTTAGCGCCAGTCAGGTCGAGTTCCCTGCGCTCAGCCATGGGTCTTTCACCAGTAGCTGCGGGTGAGTCAAAGCAGAAGCCCCGAGATCTGGGGTCCTGTTGTGCAAGTGTCCAGAGCAAAGGGCGAGCCGCAAGAGGAGGCCTACGGTGAACAGCTGGCACCACTCACCTGCCGGGATGTAGGAAACCTCGGTAACTCTTTTAAGTAATAAAAACACCTGGAGTCAGTACTCCAAGTTCTGCCATGACTAACCCAGGAATCTTCACACACGCCTGTGGAGGGAAAGCTAATACACAGAGCAGAAGCGCTGAGCAGTCAGAGGGGACGTGCAGCACCGAGGAGGGCCCTGGGGGGTCTCTGTCCCCGTTCCCCAAATTGCCCTTGTGGTTTATGAATCATGGGAAGATCCAGGGGATTCCAGAAGAGGGGCTGCAGCCTGGGAGAGTGGCTGTCTACTAACCAGGAAGGAGACCCATCGCATGTCTCCTAAGGATGGGATACGTCCTGAGAACCCGGCCATGAGGGGCTTTCATCCCTCTGTGCATGTCCTAGAGTGCACCGTCCCAAACCCAGATGGCGTTTCCAGCCATCTTTGATGATTTTCCTGCTTATACCAAAGTCCCTGGGAGGGCAGGAAATGCAGAATATTTACCCAGAGCTGGTGCCAGAAGTCGATGTCACAACTGTGCATTTCTGAGAATTTTCTATAGCATTGTTCAGTCCCACCACTGAGCCTCCCCATCCGTCGAGGTGCAGGAATCCCTGTTCTGGTTTTAGAAGAGATGGGATTTTCCTTTTTATCATTAGCCACTTTTCTTTCTCACCTAGTTTTTAGGTACCTGTGTTTTATCCAAATCCAATTTTTAAAAAATGTTTACTTGACAACAATTACGTATAATTTAGTCATGTTCTGACACAGGCATACATTGCGAAGGATTCAGTCAAGCTAATCTACCTGCTCATCACCACACCCCTTACCATTTTTTCTTTTTGTGGTGAGAGCATTTAAAGACTACTCTTTTAGCAATTTTGAAATGTACAGTATGTTATTGGTGACTATGGTAACCACCTGCCGTAAATCACTAAAATTTATTTTCCCTTTTGGCTGAACCTTAGTACTCCATGTTTTGAAGATGAGGCTGTGCTGATACTTATGAGTTGATGAGATTATTCCATAAAAAGAAACACGGTGTGATGGCTACTTGAATGAGTGGACATGAGCATAGGAAAGAGGACTGTGAGATGTCATCAGCAAAGGCAGAAAAATGCACTTTCAGGAAAGATGGAAAAGAACTCTGCCGTCCAAGCATTTTGGTTGAGGTTTTTGTAGAGTGCAAGTTTATGCAACTTTAGCATCTGTGCAGACTGCATTGCAGTAAGTTTTGGATAAATAAACACATCTTCAAAACCTCCCCTTCTGTCTTCAATACGATCATCTGAGAATTCTACCACGTGGTTGGATATTTCAGCTTCCATCATACCCACCACTTGCCAGGTGAGCAGCTACTGTTTGCCGTCTTCTCTTCTATTATCTTTATTCATATAACTGATAATATTTTACTTAATTTTAGTCTGTCCTTCTGCAACCTCACCATCTGTGTTGTCACCTAGGTTTTCAGTTGAGCTCTTGGAGCCTGGGGACAAGTAAGCCACTGAGACCTGGGCTGTGCCGTCACTCAGGGAGAGCTGGGTCTTGAGCCCACAATCAGTGGGTGTGAGGCCCCTGTTTTGCCCAGACCTCCTGCAGCCTCTCCCACCCACCTGTGCTGTGGCGGCTTGTCAAAGGCTTTGCCTTAACACACTCAGTGGGCGCTAAGACAAACGGGCTGAAACTTTGCTAGGGATAGGGCACACAGGTGTCTGCTGTCTGTGTTCTTAGGGACAACTCACCAACTAACTTTCCCAACATTTTCATACATTTCACAGAGTAAATTGAAGGTTGTGATTTCTATCGAAAGCATCCTCCAGAGCTGGCAATGACCATTTCAAAGGAGGCATTTAGGGTCTGGACTTCTGTTTGGAGAAGGAGAAATAGCACTAAACACCCATGTGGACACTCAACAACCTTGTATTGAAGGCTGGGTTTGTGATGACTAAAGCCCGCTCTTCAGCTTCAAGTTCCCACCTGATTTCTTTGCTTAGTACATCCTGTTTATCAACTTCTGATACCCTTGAAGAAGTTGAAGCGGTTTCCCTCTTTTATCTCTTGTCCTCCATCCAACCTGGGGAGGGGGGAGCTATGCGTCCCCCTGTCCCCCGGGGCAGGCACCTCTGGGAAAGCACTGACTAGGCTGAGCCAGGCCTAACCGTCCCTGCCACACATCTGTTTAAAGCTGGGATAAAACAACACTCAAAACACACCCGTAAGATCAATTTTATCCAGCTTCCCTGGATTGATTAGCTTAAGGCTTGGGGTTTCTAACCATTGGAATCATTGTTCTGAGCACAGAACGGTCTCAGAGCAGTTCCCATCTTCCATCCTCTTGCCAGCTTCTCCCTCTGTGGGCTCAGCGGGGCTGCCACCTGCCAATCCCACCCCTCCAGCACCTGCGCACAGGGGCCAGGGTGGGGCTGAACACCTGGACACTGAAGGCCACACAGCACTGTCTTATAGGATGTGGCAGAGTCTATTTAGTGATTTTAAAATAAACACAAATTAAAAATAAGAGGCTTGATTCTCCCTTTGAAATAAGGGAAGAAATTTTCCTTCTTTTTTCTTGATTATTTGTTGTAGAAAACAGGGATTCTAACAATTTTCTCCTCTCTTTGAAATCCCTTTGATGACACAATGGGCCCTTTGTCAGCTTTATGACCTAGGAGTGTCTTTCAAGCCCTCTTCTTGAAATGTAAACACCTGGGGAGACAGCACCCTTCTCTCCCAGTTTCTGAGGGAGGGTGGGAGCCCAGCTTCAGGGGCACTTGGCTCCACGTAGCCAAACTGCCTTCTGTCATAAAGAAATGTCAAGTTTGTTTCTTCTCTGCATAAAACCAATTAGCTGGCACAGATGGTCACCCCAATTACCAGGTGAAGTTGGTATGAGTGATGCGTGACAAATGACGCCGTTTATCTGGATGACACGCATGGCACAGGCGGGGCCTGCCTGGCTGTGTGAGAGGGTGAGACCCCCTCTGTGTTTATGGTCCCTTAGGGATTGCCAGAATGCACGGCACTTTCTGGTTTAATGCTTACTCTACATCACAAAGGTCTTCTTTCTTTCCTGCATTGGTATCAGTTTCTGGGTTGGGAAAAGATTTTGTTTTTAATTATATTTTCCTGACAGGGGCTGGGGAGAGAGAGTTGAAGGGAGGCCCCACGCTAGCAGCAGAGACCAGGCCGGCTCCTGTGGGGTCTCAAAGGCCCTTGGCCCAGGCGTTTCTGATTCCCCGTCTCCCAGGTTGCAGTGGCACCAGCAGGACCCCCTCTTATCCACTCCCTGCATCACACCAGACCCTCTTTGGGAATGATAGCTTTTGCCCACAGTCCTCATTTCCTGGGGAGGAATCCTCATTCAGTCAGTCCCCATTACCGGAGTCCTCCAGGCACATACATGATTTTTAGGCCCAATGTTGCCCCCTGCCCCCAGCAAGTTCATGTGATGGAGCCCCAAGCTCCTAACCTCAGAGTGGGACTGTATATTGGGACAGGGCCTTTTGATGGGTGACTAAGGTACAATGAGAACAGTAGAGTGGGTCCTAACCCAAGGGACAGACACACACAGAGGGACGACAGTGTGAGGACACAGGGAGAGGACAGTGAGGACAGCCGAGGACAGCCGTGGACAGTGGAGGAGAGAGGCCTCAGGAGAAACCAACCTGCCAACCCCTTGATCTCAGATTTTCAGCCTCCAGAACTGTGAGAAAAAAAATGTTTGTTGTTAAGTCTGCAGCACTTGGTTCCTGCAGCTGGAGCAACCAGCCCAGGGCTTACCGCAGTCGCGTTCTCCGCTCATCCATTGTTTTACCCAGCGGCACACACGCAGTCCTAGGAGCCCCCAGCACCTCCACTTTAAACAACACAGAAAATATCAAGGTGGTCATTTTTTTTAAAACACGTATTTGTCTAAAAATCTGATCCTCTCTCTTCCTTTTTGTCTTTTTCTGTTCAGCAGAGGCAGCCCGCAGCTGTCTGTCAAGCGGGCGAGTGTCCCTCTGACCGTCCGGCCGGAGTGCGCCGTGGGGCACAGGCAACCGAACCAAATGGGTCGGAATTTCAATACTTTTCTGCTTGTAGTGTTTACCTTTTTAAAGAGGAATACTTTCTGTCAGAACTGATTTGGAGTCTATTTGACTTCATTTCTGGCCGTGATTTCTCTGTGCTGGGAACGAGGGCCTGGAGATGCTGTCCGTGCGCTTTTACCCCGCGCTTCTCTCTGTCGGTGCGTCCAGGCTCCTGCGGACTCTGGGGTTGGTTCCTGCACCTGTTTGAAACGGCGCCCCCAGCGGCCCGCCCTGGGCGGGAGAGGGGAGGTCTTGCTGCGCCAGGTCCAAGTACTTTTGGGCAAAATTTGATTTGTGATTCCCAGACGAGTTTCCTCCAGACAGGAATAGAGCTTTTGATTAAACTTCCATTTGTGGGAGTCATTAGACGCCTGCCGCGCACGCTTGATTGCTCGTGTGCTTCACGCCTGCGTCTTATTTATAACGCGCGGTGCTGGGACTTTTAAGTGGAAGGCAGCCTGTTGCTTCTCCCACGCAGCTCGAGTTTACCAAACCCTCTTCTTTTGTGATGCTCTGAGACGATGGGGAACACAACTGGCTGTGGAATAGCAGCAATGACGATAATGTCATTGGAAACCAGGGCAATTATCCACTGTCATCACTTGTGGAGTGAGCGTGAACGCAGGCGGTTATGGAATACATAATATTAGATGGCATTTTATTAATTAGCACCCCCCTTTGCTGGGAATGAAGATTTCTGAATTCTAAATGAATGTGAACACAGAGCACAGAGCACTGCCTCAATATCCCAGTTACCATGCCAACTATCTTATATTCATTTTCTGATGACATTCCTGATTGATTCTTTTGGGAACTTTCGTTACTACACAAGCTTAAGACCGTCTTTTTTTTTCTTACTATCTCGACAACATTTTTCTTCTCTCCAGGGGAAATACAAATGCGTCTTCATAGTGGTATGATTTCAACCTGAGCTTGTAACATTTATTATTAAGCATTTATCAAAATTAAATAAGTGATGTCATTAATTACTATACTGATAAAGATTTCTTTGATGTTAAACTCAGAGCTGCGATTGTGCACGTGATCCGCTAGATGGCGCCACTGAAGAGATCATTTGCATTCAATTTTATAAGTGATTGAAGAAATAAATAATGGGGCTCTTGATGGGCTTGGGGATAAATAATGACTGTTTGCTTTTTTTGACAACTTTCTTAGGAATGAAATATCAGCTTGACAGCCTCCTATCTGTCCAGCACAAAATCAATTATGTGTCTGGTTAAACACATTAGGAGGAGAGAGATTTAGGCATGAGATTATTTCATCTTGTTTTTTTAATTTAGACTAGTTTCTAATTTTCTGAGGGCAGAAAATAAAAGTTAAGAATGAAAACAAAAGAACAAGTGCCCAGACCATTTCTGCTCTTTTCATTCACGTGGTTGAAAGCACCCTTCCCTAGAGGTGTCCATTGTGTTTGGTTTTAGATTTAAGATGGTGAAAAGTTTTCATGTTAGATACTAGCTCCCTGGTAATGGAAACCATGCCTAGCTGGGGCATATGTGTATGTATGTATGTGTGCAGTGGGTCACGGTTCTCCCATTAAAGAACTGTCTTTATGGTGTACAATGATGGGGCCACCCCACCAGTAGTATGCAGCCATTGGAAGACAGAGACTAAAAATTTCTGCAGGGCCCAGTGGAACAAACACACCATGCCATCTACCTGTAGGGCCACTCTCCAAAGGCTGGACTCAACTTCTCCAGTTCTTGCCTACAAAGTGTTACTATTTGTTTCAGATTAATGCTGTAATTTTTTCTTGTATTATTTATGCTTAGAGCTTGTCTGATGTAAGCTTTGCATCAGGAATTTAGCCAAGTGTTACTGGTTAGAGCAGGCAGAAGAGCCATCCCTGAGTGCATGAGCTCAGTCATCATCATAAGGGTAGACGTGAATAGCTGGGACCTCTCTGGAGAGCCATTTGGCAAATATACCAACATTTAAAATGTGTATACATTTCAATCCAGCAATTCCAGGACTAGGAATTTAACCTGTGCACCTATTTCAAAAATAGTCAAAGGTGCCTGTGAGAAGTTTTCTTTTTCTTTTTATTGCAGCATTGTTTGTATGAAAAAAAGCCTGGCAACAAACTATATATTTACCACTAGGGAACTGGTTATATGAACAAGAGTTCATATCCGTTAAAGGGGAATACAGTGTAATTATTCACATGACTCACTCTGTTTATTTATGTTTACTGGCCTATTATCCATATATTCATATCTCTCAAACAATGTTCAAGAAATATTAAGTGAAAAAAAAATTACAGGCTGGTATTTATGGTATAGTGTCATTTGTATAAAAATCAAGGATCTATTAATTATATATGTGTGTGTGTGTGTGTATACTTGGACGGCATAGAAAAATCTGGAAAAACACACCAAAATAGTAACTGTTATCTCCAAGAAATGGGGCTAAGGGGAAGGGTTAAAATGTACTTTTCATTTTGTATTGTTTGACTTTGTCTAATCCTATAAATACATTCTTTTTAGAACATAGTGGCTCACTCAGGGAGTTTGCAGTCTGTAAATGGGCACCAATGTCCTGAGTCTCCCTGTGAGCCAGGGGCTCCCTCTGGGTGCTGCCTCCTCACTGTGAAGGGTGTAGAACCGAGACCCTGAGAAGCTGAGGGTTGTTTTTGTTTTCTTCAGAGTTTAAACTGTTTTATACGGAGGGCAGAACAGGCTCTCTGTCTCCCGTGCTCTGAGGCAGGTAGGCAGGTGTCACTGCACCCACCTTTCCCTTGGCCAGGGCGAGGCGACAGCTGCAGTCTCCCCGCAGGATGGAAGCCGAATGGGCACAGAGAGCAGTTTCCACGGCTCTCTGAGGCTCTCTCCTTGGAACAGGCTGGAAGAGCCAACATGATGGATGCCTCGCCGGCACCTTCTCAGGAGGACGCGTCACTAACTGCATTGCTCACTGAGTCAGGGCCCCGCTGCAATCTGGTGTGGGGGAGGCAGGGATTTGCTGATTCTGTCAAGGTTACAGGGATTGTCACTGAAATGCGTGATGTTCTGAGTTACCCTCCAACTTTTATGCCTCAACTTTATGCTACTTTCCCAGCAGTCAAGGCTGAGTTAGACTCTGGAAGCTTGTGGTTTTATAACTCCACTGATCTTGTC
Organism: Otolemur garnettii; assembly: GCF_000181295.1. Lineage (NCBI taxonomy): Eukaryota > Metazoa > Chordata > Mammalia > Primates > Galagidae > Otolemur > Otolemur garnettii. Next base: position 4,982,642 of record NW_003852422.1, read on the forward strand.
TCCAGGAAGGCACAGGCCTGGGCCTATGAGGCTGTCCTGATTAGGCCACTGGCTGCATAAGGACCACATTCAGGAAGAAGGGAGGGCCAGGCAGTGCTCTCAGCTGCAATCATTTCTTAGGATTGCTTTGTCCTAATTTCCCCTAAATTGCAAGCAGACTTGGCCCCTGTCCAAGGCATCTCTGACCTAACGTATCTGTGCCCTGCGAGCAATTTGTGCCAAGTGGGCTAGAGATGGTGCCTCTCCAGGGGCCATAGCAGTGGCCAGCTGTACCGACCTGCAGGCCTGTGGGGGGCTCCTGCCTAGTTGGCGTGTTCCGGGAAACCTGGACTTCATACACGTGGAGGGTTTGCCAGAGCATGTGGGAGAATGGAGACTGCACATCATTTAACAGTGGCCGGGGCTGGAGCAATGACTTTGTATGTAGTGGTCGGGGTCAAAGAGTCCCAGGCTTGTCAAGGATGATCCTGTTGACAAATTACAAGTCAAGGCTGAGAAACCCAGCGGCACACTGTCTTGCATTTTTCTCTGTGAGGTCCACGGAAGCGGTCATGTGGGACAGTTTCTGTTATAGGCACTGTCCTTGTGTTTCCTTCACCAAATAAATAGAACCAAGAAACCAAGCTCCCTGTGCAGTTTATGTTATGCTCCCCACCTTGCTGTGTCTCCATTAAGACCAGATTTTAGCCAAACTCTGCTGCCAGCACCTGGCTCCCCCGTGTTGAGCAAGGGTGGGAGGTGGCCATGGGGCTGGGGCAGGGCCAGTGTCCCTGCCCAGCATCCAGGTGTGTGGCAATGTCTGGATCAACGAGCCACAGACTGTGTGCCAGAGCATGGACCAGTGTTGCTCGCTGAGGGTCAGGGCAGGGCTGGGTCTGAGTTCAGGGACTCCCAGAGCATGGACCAGTGTTGCTCGCTGAGGGTCAGGGCAGGGCTGGGTCTGAGTTCAGAGACTCCCAGAGCATGGACCAGCGTTGCTCGCTGAGGGTCAGGGCAGGGCTGGGTCTGAGTTCAGGGACTCCCAGAGCATGGACCAGCGTTGCTTGCTGAGCGTCAGGGGTGGGGCTGGGTTTTGGTTCAGGGACCACAGGTTTCTTACTGGGATTTTATGGCGAGGAGTTGAACTGTTTTCAATGCTTGGTTAGCAGTTTCCTAAAGCAGAAATTGGTTTAATAAAACTAACCTAAACATCAGCCATCACTCACTTTTAATGTCTCCAAACACCTCCACTGCGTTCCCTGACCATGTTCTGACGTTTTGTAGGTGGTCCCCAAGTCCAGCGTTGGTGTGTAGGTTGCGTCTGCTGTAAACCTTGCTTTCCCTCCTGTAACCTCTAGAATCTCACCGATGGTTCATAACCATCATCACTGGGTTGCGACTGTGATCCTCAAACTGGGAGTCCCTGGAAAGATGAGAGAGAGTCACAGAGACTGATTGTAATCTTCTAAGTCTCCTTCCTTAAGCGACTGTAGGGAGAGAGGGGGCTTGGCGTCCCCCACATTCTCTGCAGCAAGCTCTCCACCCCATTTCCCTTCCCGGGCTGTGCTTTCTCCCACTCTGCAGCTGTACCCATCTTCGGAAAATGAAAACGTTTCTCCTCCCGCCAGCTCTCTTTCTCCTTCTCACCTGCGGGCCACCCTGGGGGCCTTGAGTTCGCTTTTGCTATTTACTCCCCTGCTTGTGTTTCACAGGGGCTGGTGGACAGATACTCTAAGTCTAACTTTTTAGGAGTGAATAGGTGGCATCGTATGGAGGTTTAAGTATAAAGTTCAGAAATAAAAAGAAAACAGCTCTCATGCCCCTGCATCAGGCCCAGGTCCCGGGCGCACTCGGGTCTCCCCAGCAGGGTCCTCACTCACCTCACCTTGGACCGGTGCTGTTTCTCTTCTTACTGTTGTGCGGTAGGTGTTATTTTTGGAACTTGCTGAAATACTAAAGCATTGTGCTGATTCTTTCAGTAAATGTGATTGTTCAGTTAGACGCAGTGACCTCTAAGTGCTTTCAGGGATGGCAAAGAAATATACAAGAAATCTGGTTATATCTAAATTTCATATAATGCCAAATAACTTCTTCCCCTCCAAATTCAAGTTCATCTGTCAGTCCCATTTGAGAGGCTAACCCACAGGTGCTGTTCTCCGGAGACACTCACTAAAGAATGTCTGGACAGTGAGAGATGCATTTTCTTTCATCTTCATCCTCCATCAGTTTAAGAAATCATCATCATTTTTCTCAATATCCTCCCCAGGACAAGTCATCTCCACTCTTCATTTTGAATTATGGAGTAAGGGAATCTCTGCCGTGTTAAAAGGTCTCATGCTCTGCACACATCCCTACCCCCTGTATGTCGGGGATTACATTCTGCATATTCCTAAAATAGTGCAGTAAATAACCAGGCCAGATGAGAGGGGCAGATAGACGGTTATTTTCAAAACACTCCCAAAGAAGTTGAGGGCAACATTCTCTGGCTTCCCCTGTTTTGTACAATCGCAATAATGTCTTTGTTTTTGCAGCTTACTGGCAATAAATGTCTTTGGTGATTAATTAAATGGATTCAGCTCCACTTCAGCATTTAAATAATCACAGCTGTTGTTTATTACTTCACATCCTAAAAGCAATAGAAGTGGTTGCTTAAATAGCCTTCCGTGCCAAAACACCCCAAAGTATAAGATGCTTATAAATGGCAAAGGGGTGTGGTTATTTTCCTGATAAATGGAGCTTTTCTGTGATACTGCCAGAGCATTGTACTTAGCAAAGGACCTCAATTCGCTTCTAAGGCTTGGAAAATCAGATCTCCCCCATGACTTCACAGTGGTCACTCTTTAGAGTAGAAATGGGAAACAGGAAGGTGAGGGGAGGTGGGGGCTGGAGCTTGGACCCTGTGGCTGTTGTGTGGGCCTTAGATCATATTCTGAAGGCAGGTGCACCCAGGCACCGGGCCTTGGCGGTGGAGAAGGAGCATCTGACCCCAGGGCTCTGCTGCCCGCTGTCACTTTATCTAATTGGAATGTTTTTCTTTCTTTAATGTGTAGCATTTTGCATGTAGTAGGTCCTGGCTGCTTCCTAGTTTTGTATATCTTCAGTCTGTAAAAGTACTGAATAAAAGGGTCACATAAAAGTGAGGAGACATCAGCTTACTAACTTTCAGGCATTCTCATCAGTTTCAAAAAACTGATGGTGGGAAAACTGGGTATCCACACTCAAAAGAATGAAATTGAATCCTTGTATCTTACATTATACTCAGGAATAACACAAAAATGTATATTAAAACGTAAACAGAAAACCTGAAACTTTACAACTCTTAGGAGAAAACGTAGGAGAGAAGCTTTATTATGTGGGTCTTGGTGATCATTTCTTGGATATGACTCCCAAGCAAAGGCCACAAAAGCAAAAATGGCCATAGGAGCCCACAGCAAACTAACACGCTTCTGCGCAGTGGAGGGAGTGATTAACAGAGTTGGGGGCAACTTAGGGAAGGAGAGAAAATATGTGTGAGCATTTATCTCCTAAGGAGTTAATATCCAACAATTCAATAGCAACCCCCCAAATAACCTGATCAAAAAATGGGCCAGCGGCTTGAATAGACATTTACTGCAAGAAGACACAGATGACGAGAAGGTATTTGAACAGGTGCTGATGTCACGCGTTGTCAGGGGAATGCAAATCAAAACCACAATGCGATATTCCTTTACACCTGTTGGAATGGCTGTTCTCAGAGGAACAAAAGACAAGGAAAGGCAAGGACGTGGAGAGATTGTAACCCTTTTATACACTGTTGTTGGACATGTAAAGCGGTATGGCCACCACGGAAGACAGTCTGGAGTTTCCCCCACAAAATTAAACATAGAACCCGCTTGTGCTCCAGGAAACCCTCCTCTGGGCATGTATTAGAAACGACTGAAGTCAGACTCTGGAAGAGCCTTCTGAACACACATTGCAGCATTTTCTCAGTAGCCAAGATGAGGAGACAACCGAAGTGTCCATTGAGAATGAAGGGTAAAGAGCATGTGGACACCATTCCCAGACACCATGGAACGTTGTGCAGCCTCACCAAGCCTTGCCAGACCTGACAGCACGGGTGAGCAGAGGACACTCTGCTCAGTGACGTGAGCTGTCACAGGACAGTCACCACCTGGTTTCACTTACATCACGCATCTACATGGCTAGACTCACAGAAACCCAGAGAAAAATGGTGTCGGGCTGGGAGGAGGGAGAAATGGGGAGCTTCAGTTAGGCAAGAAGAATAAACTCTAGAAATCTGTTGTCCAACATTGTACCTGAAGTTAACAAGAAAATGCATCAATCTTTGTAAAGAGGGTAGAAATTGTTCTGTTTCTCAGCACAAGAATAATAATAATCATCATCATGATGTCAACTCCTGGTCCTGGCCTCCAGCTTTCAGAGGAGGCTTCTGTTAGTGACAGCTGGAATCATCGTATGTGGGTTCTTGATTTGAGGTATTCCACAATTTACCAGTCCACTGGCATAAACAAGGCAAAGAATGAAATTTACTGACCCTCTTCTCCTGCTTGCTAGAAACTTAGGAACTCGGCCCTTTGAAAATTTGTTTTCACTTTTTTTCCAGCCCACAGCAAAAGTATTTCAGTCTCAAAACTCAATCACATCGGTGTGTATCAGCCTCAGGACTGCCGACTCAGTCTCATAGTTGATAAGAGCCTGATGTCTCAAATCCTATTACCCTAATTAATTTTTAATGAAGATTATAATTGCCATAGGGACAGGAAAATGACATTCTCTCTGGCACAATCTCCTCCTGAAGTTAAGTCACAGGGAAGACAAGTTACAGTCAGATGATCAGTTGGTCCACTGTTCCTGGCACATGAGGAGGGTCCACGTGTCCAGCTCCACAGACCAGCCTTTCAGCTGTCAGCACAGGGCAGGGCTGGCCAGGGCTGGCCTTCCTTTGTTCCCTTTCTGAAGGTCTGTGGTTTCTGTATCAGACACTGTGTCCTCCTCCTCACATCCTCTCTGCCCAGGTTTTACTCCTTTTCATATCTCTGGAAATCTCTGCACCGGGTATAACTTGCCCGACTTTCACATGGTTTACAAAATAGTTTTCTTTCTGCTCTGAAACTTCTGAAGACCGAGACTTGGGACTCACCTGCAAACTCTACAGTGGGGTTCCACACCTCATGGGGCGCAGCTCACTGATGGGCTCTGGCCCGGTGGGTTGATGCTCTTTTTCTGGACAGTTCTGCAGCACACGCTGCATCATTACCTAGAGGGGCCTCGTGTCATCCAGCCTGGGGACCAGCTCCTGTGCATGCCTGGTCTAGCCTGGGGACCAGCTCCTGTGCCTTGTCTAGCCTGGGGACCAGCTCCTGTGCATGCCTTGTCTAGCCTGGGGGCCAGCTCCTGTGCATGCCTTGT
>NW_003852422.1:4989150-4997110 GCF_000181295.1 Otolemur garnettii
GCTCCTGTGCATGCCTGGTCTAGCCTGGGGGCCAGCTCCTGTGCATGCCTTGTGTGCCTGGGGACCAGCTCCTGTGCATGCCTTGTCTAGCCTGGTGGCCAGCTCCTGTGCATGCCTGGTCTAGCCTGGGGACCAGCTCCTGTGCATGCCTTGTGTGCCTGGGGACCAGCTCCTGTGCATGCCTTGTCTAGCCTGGTGGCCAGCTCCTGTGCCTTGTCTAGCCTGGGGACCAGCTCCTGTGCATGCCTTGTCTAGCCTGGGGGCCAGCTCCTGTGCATGCCTGGTCTAGCCTGGGGACCAGCTCCTGTGCATGCCTGGTCTAGCCTGGGGACCAGCTCCTGTGCATGCCTTGTGTGCCTGGGTGTCTCCCTTCTTTGTACCACTTTTCCTCATCCCGACCTCTGTTCCTGGGATCAGGGGTCTCCACAAAGTTCCTACGCCAATGTTTCTCTCCCTCTCTGGTTTCTGGGAAAGATGAGGAGAAAGTGGCCCTCTGGATGGTGTTCTAGAACAATCACCAGGCCTTACTGCTACAGGAGAGGGAGCAGCGTAAGAGCCCTTGTTGCAATTGAGACTTCTGGTGGTGGCTTGAGAGAGGTGCAGGTGCACTGTGTAATTTTGGCTACGCCGTGTCATTACCCTTGAATGGGGCAGGGACTGATGGTAACTAGAGAGACTGTGGCTTTTGTTAATGGCTCTTAAGAAGCTGAGGGGGCGGGGGTATGACAGACTCAGATTAGGTGATAATCAGCTGAAAGTTCACTGTGAAAATCTGAGGGCTTCCAAGGCAGCATTTAAAATATTAGTTCTCATCTTTGGTTTCATATTAGAATCACATCATCTGAGGTCCAAGTGATCTCCCAGACCAATTAATTCACAACATCTAGAAGTGGGACCCAAGAAGCAGCTGTTTACAGTTCCTCATGTGATTTCAATGTTAAGATGGAATTAGACCCTCTGGGACCATCATCATGTATCACTATCACGTGTCACCATCACGTGTCATCATCACATATCACCATCACATGTCATCATCACGTGTCACCATCACGTGTCATCATCACATATCACCATCATGTATCATCATCATGTATCGCCATCACATGTCACCATCACGTATCACCATCACGTGTCATCATCACGTGTCACCATCACGTATCACCATCGCGTGTCATCATCACGTGTCACCATCACGCATCACCATCACGTGTCATCATGTGTCATCATCACGTATCACCATCATGTGTCACCATCATGTGTCACCATCACGTGTCATCATCACGTATCACCATCACGTATCATCATCACATGTCATTGTCATGTGTCATCATCACGTATCACCATCATGTGTCATCATCATGTGTCACCATCACGTGTCATCATCACATGTCACCATCACGTGTCATCATCACGTGTCACCATCACGTATCACCATCACGTGTCATCATCACATGTCACCATCACATGTCACCATCACGTGTTATCATCATGTATCATCATCATGTATTGTCATCACGTATCGTCACCGCACCTCATTATTGCTGGGCTGCGTGGTGGTGCCTGCTGGAAATCAGACTCAGAGTTTCCTGATAGGGAGGGCAGAGCCAGAGGAGTCAGAGCTCATTCTGGCACCTACATGAACAGCCTGACAGGAAAGAAATGGTACTCTGAGACTTGGGATGGAGACATTGGGGTAGACGATAATTTTAAAGCCCCACAGTCTCCTGAACCCCTGTTCCTGCAGAAATAGCTGCCTCTCTCTCATAGGAGGAGAGCATCCTCCCTCACCTGGACACCCTCTGAAGACATCCCCGAGACAGGTGTGTGTGAGGGGCTGGCCTTCCTCACGATTGGCCCTACCTCCCATGTTGCCCACAGACTAATGTCCGAGGTCAGGATGCTGGAGGCCCAAATGGTTTCTGCACCAGGAACAAATAGCATCACCACCTGAAGCCCTGAACAATCTGGCTGTGCCACCAAGAACCAGAGGGACACACATGGGGGGAACCTTGAGGGTGCCGCACCATTTGGGGCAGAGAATGGCAGGGTAGGGGAGAATGTATGTGCATGAGAACACTCTTATTTGGGTTTTGGCTCAGCATCTATGCAGGGATAGTGGGAAAACAGGTCCAAAAGTGCTGCTGGAATCCCCCTTGAAGCCCAGACATGAGAATGTACTTCAGCAAATGAGCCAGAGTTTCACAAACTGCCCTGACGTCGAGTTCAGAGGGGATCAGAAGGAAGGGTCAGGAAGTAGAGACATGAGGAGGGAGGCCCCAGAGGACACATCAGTAAGAAAGCAGAGAAGGGAGGCTGGCAAGAGGGACCATCACCAGTGTCTTTAGAAGCCCTGGAACACCACGAGTGTGGATTCCATGAAGGGTGAAGTTTTAGTGCCAACAGTTTGGAGTGTATTGTCTCACCACCTTTCAGGTAAATGGTAAGTTACTGCATTCACCTTCCCAACTATTAATAAAGAGGCCTAGTGCTTGGGAAGATTCCGTGGCATTTGGAAGCAGAGTATTGATTGCTTCAACCCATTTATCTGGTGACCCAAATGCTTCCAGTTTTGAAAGTTTCCTAGCACAAGATAGAGCCAGGCTGCAGTGCGGATTTCTCTGCTGATTACAGCAGATGACTCAGCAAGTCTGATGGTTCTGGACATACCAATGGTGGATAAGGTTCTGGGTGGAAGCCTGGTAAGCCCCAAATACAGGAGTCAGTGCAGAGCCCTGGAACTCTGGGCAAGGCCATGCCATCTACAGCAGGCTATTGCTCACAGTGAAAAAAGCACTGTCCTGGTGGACTCTGAGATACGGCTGGAGGTATCCACTGGATCTGTCCAGTTTGGAGGTCCTGTCAATTCATGATAAAGGTATTATTGGGTCCATTTGGTCATCAGGCTGTGTGGGGGGCACCATCAAACTCCCACACTGATGATGGCTTACTCTGGATCTCTCTGGAAGGTCTAGAAGCCCAGTCATTCACGTGAGTAGGTGGTGTAGACTCCTGTCTCATGAACCTCTGAACCACCAACATTCTCACTTACAGTGATGGTCTCACGGTGGCTCCTCTGACCAGCTTGCAGAGCAGAACGATGTGGTCTGGTTCCCAGATGGGCCCTGGAATGGAAGAATAAGAGTAAGTTTGGGGAAGAGACGTGTGTGTGGTTGTGGCAGTGGGAATGCAGCATGAACGCCTTTATGAAACGCTAATGCCACCAGAAAGTGTGATGAGACATGGCACCTGCTGGACAGGGTGACTGCCCTGTGGGCACCAGCCAGCCTCTGTCCTGCACTTGAGCAATGGGCCCTTGACTGGAGTGGCCATGGTGCTGGGCACAGAGACCAGGGACAGGCTGAACAGTTAACACCACAGCTGCACTGCTGACCAGTCATCAGCAGAGCCTGACACGGCACCCTCCTTTGAGGACCACCTGGGGCGAGTGTGTACAGGTGATGCCCTTCGTCCTGGTGGGGTGCTTGCCCTTTGTATGCTTTGCTGTCTCTTCACCGGCACCTTCACCTGAGGGGTCCAGGGACGCTGCATCTGCTCCCCTCAGCTCTCACCGTGGCTTCTGACAAGGACCTGTGTGTGGGGCACAGGGAACACAAGAGGCCACTTGACTCGACCCGCTGACCCCACCACACCTGCATCCCTCCAGAGCCGGGGCGGGAGGCTGTCGGGCCCCAGCTCCTGGCCGTGTTTTGCTGCTGCTGCTGTTGCTTCCAGTGCTTTATTGTTGGAAACAAAACTGAAATTCTCTGGCACACAAAACAATTATTCCCCCAGAAGGAAAGCCTGGAAATTTTGATGATTTATACAAACAGCAGTTTCTCAAGAAATAAAATTTTAGTTTGGTAAACTTGTCTGCACTCTGTGTTTTTAGCGCTGTCTGCAGTCATCCCCAAGTGACCCTGGGCGAAGACAGCCTCCCCCCACCCCCAGCCGGTTCGTTACTAAATCCAGCCCTGTAGTGAAAAGTGCTGGGGATGTTTAGTTATTAGACACCCACGCCTTTCATGACACAGACCCAGTCTTCAGTGCCACTTGGGGACTGGGTGACCGTGAGGTGCCCTTGTTGGGCATCTGGTGAACCCATTAAGAACCAGCCTTTGATAGGAATAGCAATACCAACAAAAGCATGTAGACTGTTAAACCCAGCAGGTCATTGTAACCCAGTAACAGTTAAATAAATACAAAGGCTAGACATTGGATTGATCTTGGAGTCAAATGGACTCATTGAAGGATGCCTGGGTCCGAGAGACCCAAGCTCTGGGCTGTCTCAGGTGTCGCTGCAGTCGCGGCTGTGGACACGGCCCGAGGGCTCCTCACCTCAGCTCAACTGCGTCTCTCTTTCCCTGCTCCAGGCTTTCTCTGACTGCAAGGGAGGGACACTTGTGGAGTTGCGTGCACTGCCGAGGAGATCCTTTTCCAGTGGGGATGTACAGCCAGTGGAGAAATGGTCCCTTCTTTGGGACACAACACACGTTCTACAGAAGGACCCAGTGGTGGGGCCCAGATGTGCACTGTCGTGACCAGCTCGAAAGTGCAGATTTCAAGACCTTTCACTCCTTTTCTGCTTCACACTTGCCAGTTTTCTCTCCTATTTCCTGAGGTCGTTTCCAAGAACAAATGTCCTGCCTGCAAGCTCTGGGTCTGGAGCTCTGCTTCTGTGGGAACAGCTGGGGAATCCAGGCGAGGACATTAACCATCTTCCCCTGGACTCTCAGTCTTTCTTTAACAACTTCAGTAAATAATAGTCTAGTTTGAGGTGCTGGGAGTCATTCCTTTTTTTTTTTTTTTAAATCCTTGTTCTAAACAGATTTGACCACCATTTGAATATTGAAGTCCTAACCCCTGACATGGCTGTATTTGGAGACATGGCCTGTACACAGGTAATTATGGTTCAATGAGTTCATAGGGTGGGCCTCTGGTGTCCTCGTGAGGAGAGGAAGACACAGGGCTCTCTCTGTCCCTGCTCACAGGGAAGAGGCCATGTGAGGCAGCAGTGAGCAGGCACACTCTGCAGGCCAGTGGGGGGATCTGCATCTCTGAGGCCAGGGCCCCAGCCCACACCTCCCTGTTCTTCAGATTCCTCCCAATCCATTTCTTGCCTCAGGTAGTGAGAAGGAGTGTGAAGGTTTTTGACCCTGATTTAAAAAAAAATTTTTTTTTTGAGACAGAGCCTCAAGCTGTCACCCTGGGTAGAGTGCTATGGCATCATAGCTCACAGCAACTTCTTACTTTTGGGCCTAAATGATTCTCTTGCCTCAGCCTCCCAAGTAGCTGGGACTACAGGCACAATGGCTGGCAATTTTTTGTTGTTGTTGTTGTTGTTACAGTTGTCAGTTTTGTTTTTTAGCGGTCCTGGGCTGGACTTGAACCCACCAGTCTTGGTGCATGTGGCCAGCACCCTACCCACTGAGCTCTGGGCACCGCCATTGACCCTGGCTTTTATCCACTTGCAGCTGCTATGCCTTTGTGATCTAGACATTTTTGTTCCATCTTAAGGCACCTCTTTCTTCCACCCTGAAAGCATCTAACCTCATTCCCTTCAGCTTTTGCTCCTAGCTACTTGCAAAGGCTGGAAAGTAATTTGATGAACAGGTTGAAGGTGCAGATGGCAAAGCTGATATTGGCTTATACTTCTCTTGAGAATTGTCTCTCCTCAGCCTCCTTGTCATTGTAGTTTTAACAAGATATTCTCAGAGATGCTACCTAACCTAAAGAAAAGATGGATCTCTGATTAAAGAATATGGGGCAAGGCATTTGAGGAGTGCAAGATGGTCTTTCGGGAGAACGAAACATTCATTTCTTAAGCACTCAGCATAAGGTAAGTTCAACACTAGATGTTCTGTCCACACTATTGCATTTAATGTTTCCAACTATTCTAAACATTACATTTCACTTTTCCCATTTTATCGAAGAAGAAATTGACTTTAGAAACATTTAATAATTTACCCCAAAGTTCATGTCTATGAAGAGTTGGCTCTGTCCCATCGTGGGGGTGCCTGCAGATTTCCTGTAGTATTGCACCGGTGCTGAGAATCGTGGATTCCTTTTACAAAGAGAAGACATATACAGGGAGAGAGGTTGGGGATGGCTGTCCACAGTCCACTGCAGGACACTCCGACACTTCCTGCCGGGGGAGCAGTCTGCCACGGCCTGTCACCTGCCCTTCCAGTGCACAGCCTGGGGAAGGGACGGGGAGCACATAGATTTTCCTTTTTGGATTCAGCGCCTGATACTGTGAATGCCTTAGTGAGAGGTGTGAGATTACAGAGTGGACGGAACCAGAGCAAGAATGTAAGAGCAGAGCCCTTTCTGCTGTAGAAATTCAGTGATGCCATCACAGTTGATGTATGTTCTCAAGGATCGTTCAGGTCTGACTTTCTCATGATTCTGTTATCAAAGTGATGCTGGGTGTGAGAAGGATCTCACGAGTGTAGTTTCATTATGGGTTGCAGGGACAGCTGGCTTTTATGAAGTGCTTACCATGCAACTGGCAGCGTGCTTCACCTTAACAAACACACAGCCAGTGCCAGGCACTGCTCCAGGTACAGGGAAGGCTGTGGCAAACAAGAATGGGGGCCTGTGGAGACCCTGCCCTCAGCTGTAGCCCACTCTCCCCATGGCTTCCAGCCCCTGACTCGAGGACAGCAGATGGAATGGCCACATCAGCCTGGCCTGCAGCTCCTCCTCTCCCCCTTCTCCACCTCTTTTCCCTTCTTCAGTAGAAATATCACTTTAACTCCCGCACCTATGGACGAGTACACATTTATGCAGCTAAAGGTAGAAGTTGGGTGGTCACACACAGGAAATTGTTACTCTGTTGATAGCTCAGCTGTTCTCTTTGTTAAAAATGAAATATTTCTAACATACTGAGAGTTACTGAGGTTACTGATAGATGTTCATATTTTGCCCTCTTTGCCTCACAACTTTTAAATGAAGATATTACATGGTTCTGGTTAGGTCAAGATTCTCCTGCCCACCCCGGATGTCCCATCTTCTGAAAGCAGAACTCTTGACTGCCCTGAGATATGTGGCCCCCACCCCTACATCAGTAGAGGGCACTCTTGTCCTCTGCCCCCCACGTCAGTAGAGGGCACTCTCGTCCTCTGCCCCCTGCATCAGTAGAGGGCACTCTCGTCCTCTGCCCCCTGCATCAGTAGAGGGCACTCTCGTCCTCTGGTCCCACATCAGTAGAGGACACTCTCGTCCTCTGCCCCCCGCATCAGTAGAGGGCACTCTCGTCCTCTGCCCCCCGCATCAGTAGAGGGCACTCTGGTCCTCTGCCCCCCACATCAGTAGAGGGCACTCTGGTCCTCTGGTCTCTACATCAGTAGAGGGCATTCTCGTCCTCTGGTCCCACATCAGTAGAGGGCACTCTCGTCCTCTGGTCTCCACATCAGTAGAGGGCACTTTCGTCCTCTGGTCCCGCATCAGTAGAGGGCACTCTCATCCTCTGCCCCCCACATCAGTAGAGGGCATTCTCACTCTCGTCCTCTGCCCCCCACATCAGTAGAGGGCACTCTTGTCCTCTGGTCCCACATCAGTAGAGGACACTCTCGTCCTCTGCCCCCCGCATCAGTAGAGGGCACTCTCGTCCTCTGGTCCCACATCAGTAGAGGGCACTCTCGTCCTCTGCCCCCCGGATCAGTAGAGGGCACTCTGGTCCTCTGGTCTCCACATCAGTAGAGGGCACTCTTGTCCTCTGGTCCCACATCAGTAGAGGACACTTTCGTCCTCTGCCCCCCGCATCAGTAGAGGGCACTCTCGTCCTCTGCCCCCCACATCAGTAGAGGGCACTCTTGTCCTCTGGTCCCACATCAGTAGAGGACACTCTCGTCCTCTGCCCCCTGCATCAGTAGAGGGCACTCTCGTCCTCTGGTCCCACATCAGTAGAGGGCACTCTCGTCCTCTGGTCCCACATCAGTAGAGGGCACTCTCGTCCTCT
>NW_003852422.1:4997942-5021515 GCF_000181295.1 Otolemur garnettii
TCTCCACATCAGTAGAGGGCACTCTGGTCCTCTGGTTTCCACATCAGTAGAGGGCACTCTCGTCCTCTGCCCCCCGCATCAGTAGAGGGCACTCTGGTCCTCTGGTCCTAGCTGTGGGCAGGTCTCCTCTCCCCCTTTCTGCTTTTGTTTCCTCCTCCAACATTTATCCCAAATGTACATCTCACTGTGCCACCATTCGTCCCCCACACCTGCGTGGGCCTTCAGCAGTCTCTCCATTTCCAGGTCACCCTGGTACATTCAGTCCTTCACACCAGAGCTGGAGTGAGTGATGTTTCAAACAGTGAATCATGCTGGGACACTGCCCCACATCCCATTCAGTAACCAGGCAGGCTGTCCCCTCCCGCCTAGCCCATGGCCCTTCTCCTGCCCCTGGAGCCCAGTGATCCCATTCTTGCTCTGCTTGGGGACTTCTGCCTGGACTCAAGCCCCCAGGCCTTCACAGATTCCCCCCACCTTTACACAGGTTGGCGTTCAGAGTCACTGCCTGAGAGCTCTGTGGCCTCTCCTGCCACCCGACACTTCCACTGCATCCATGAACAACAGGGCTCATGTGACATAGTCAGAGTCACTGTCTGTGTCACCCATATTCCCTGACCTGGGAGACACTTGTGTAGATTTTTCTTGTTTGCCACAGTTCCCCTCCCCCCTTACCTGGAGCAGTGCCCTTACCCTTTGTTAAATGGGTGAACAAATCTCACTGGCTTAGCTTCCTGCAAGAGCAGCTACTGTTAAAATTGATTTGTATTAAGTGTCCTAATTTGCTATATTGGTCAGACATTTTTCATGCCCAAATGGATTTCAAGCTAACTGGTATGTTTTGAAATTTTCATTTAAACATCATTGCATAATCTTCTCCAGCCTGCTTCCTCTTTTCTGATCCCAAGATGTTTTAGGATTAATCCCTAGTGGTACTTGTAGTTATAATCATTCATTTGACTATTGGTGCAGTGTTTTGTTGAATGAACAGACCGCAGTTTATCTTTCCATTTCCCCTACTGGGCTGCAGTTAATTCAGTTTCCTACTTGGTTGGGGTGGAGGGGTCTCTTTACACACATGTGTGAGACCCACAGAAGTGGGATTGCTGGACTGTGAGTTATGTTCAACTTCAACTTTGCCAGATGTATCAACTTGCCCGAAACTGTTTGTACCATTTTACAAAATGCAAGGATTCTACTTCCTACAGTCTAATCAATATTTGGAGTCATCGTATTTTTCATTTTTGCCTATCTGACTGTGTCTTGTTTTTGTTTGATCTTGCCCTTTCCAGATCATTGCCAGTGTTGTCTTTTTCCCCATATGTTAATTGGTTATTCAAGTTTCTTTCCTTCTGAATTGCTTGTTTATATTTTTGCCTATTTTTCTTTCTGATTGTTTGTCTGTATCTCATTGATTCTTTAAGTATCAGAATAGGAATATTTAGGGATTTATTTGCACATTACACATATCATCTAACTGTCTGGTTTTCTTTTCAATTTACTTAGAATGCCTTTTATTATCTGCCTATGTTTTAAATTGAATGCAATATTTTCCTTTATATTTGATTTATTTTTATGTATTTAAAAGGAATCCTTCCTTGCTCCCTGTTGTTATAAAAATGTTCTCCTATATTTTCTTTCAAAGTTTGTAATTTATTTTCAATAGATTTTATTTTAGGCTATGGTATGAGATAAAGATCTAATTTAATTTCATTGTTCATACAGATAGCCACCGAAGCCAGTGCCGTGTCAAACATTTATCTAGAGTCATTTGAAAGAATTAAGTTTTTGAATAGGTAACATAATCATCTTGGCTGCTCATCAGAGTCATGTGACGAAATGCCAGC
The DNA here is from genome assembly GCF_000181295.1 of Otolemur garnettii. Classification (NCBI taxonomy): domain Eukaryota; kingdom Metazoa; phylum Chordata; class Mammalia; order Primates; family Galagidae; genus Otolemur; species Otolemur garnettii. Next base: position 4,999,787 of record NW_003852422.1, read on the forward strand.
AGTTTGTTCCTCCCCATCGGCTCTGGTCTCTCCACACAGGCGACCAGTTACCACTGACTGTTCTGTGCACGTCTATGCGAGTGAAACACAGAGGGAAAGCCACTCTCATGTCCCCTTCCTCAAACACAAGGAGCTTATCCATGCTGCTCTGTGCCTTGCTGCCCTCACTTAGGCATTTATCCTGGTGCTTTTTAAAAAAATTTAGTTTTTATTAAATCATACATTTTGGGGTACAAGGTGATGATTTGATATACAATGTAGAATGTTTATACATTTAGGGGTACAAGGTGATGATTTGATATACAACGTAGAATGTTTAAACCAAACGAGTTAACATAACCATCACCTCACTTATGTTTTGTGGTAAGACATTTATAATTTCCTCTTAGTTGTTTTGACATGTACCCTGGCATTGTGCACACTAGGTGAGGTCCTGCCAAATGCCCTCCCTTCACTTGCCCTCCCCCCTCCCTTCTCCCTCCTCTCCCATCCTTCTTTCTGGACTATATTTGTGTTTTATCATTTGTATGAATGTGTAAATGATTATATGTTGGTCTCATAATTCCTGGGGAGCTTTTCGTCCTCCTTCGCAGCTGAGAAATCTCTAATTTTGTGGAGCTATCAGAAGGTGTCCAACCAGTTTCCCAGAGATGGACATTTGGGCTGTTGCCAGGCGTTTTCTAGTTATTGTAACGATCCTGCAGGGAGTGACTGTCTACACACAGCATTTTACTTGTGGTCAGTTCCCAGAAATGGGGTGCCTGGGTTAAAAGACGCGTGCATATGCATTTGAAATGATGATGGAGGTCGTCTACCGACCTCTGCAGCTGCTGAATCCTCTCACACTCGGAACCTGGGAGAGGATGTCTGTCCTCACGGCCTTGTCAAGAACAGGTCACACTGAGGAAGTTTTGACAGGTGAAAAATGGGATCAAGGATTCTTTGTGTTTTCCTTCCTTCATTTTCCATTTTAGGTTTTTCTATTAAACTGAGGTGTAACTAGAATTATAAGAAGCACATAAGCCTAAACTCTGCAGTTCTGTGACATTTTATGTTAGCATACATTTTAGGTGTCAGATACCATGTAGGCCCTTTCCAGGAGGTAGGTGGCTCTTTCATGCCTGTCCCAATCGTACACCCCTCCAAATAACCGCCATTTAGATCTCTAGCATCACAAATTAGTTATGCTTTATTTTGAATTTTACGTTTTTTAGGAATTAAAGGATGCATTTCCCTTCACGGAAGGTTTCTCCTGCTCACACTGTGTCCGTGGGGTCTTCTCAAGTTCTTGTACGTACTGGTTGTTTGTCTCTTGTCTTTGCTGCGTGCCACTTCACTGCATGACTAGATCACAACTTACTGAACATTCCCTGTCAATGGACATTTATTTTTTCTCATCTGGAAGGTTATGAGGGAAGCTGCCATGAGCATTTCAGGGCAAGTCCTTTGGTAGATATAAAAGCTCTTTTTTGGGGGTATATAACCACAGAGGGTGCTGACTGGTCATGCTTAGCTTTAGAGACACTGACGTGTAAGTTTTCTCAGGTAGTTGTTGTCAAGAGCTGTGACGATTCAGAGTTGCCCTTGTGGCCAGCCAACAGTTCATCCTGCCAGACCTACATCCACAAGACTTAAGTCACTGGTGAGAGTCCTTTACCACATTAATGGTAACAAGTAGACTAGTAGCAGTTTCTGTGCTTGTTCCCTGGCTCCCAGTCTTCACAGAGGGATATGAAAAAGGTGGATGATGCCTAGATGTCCAGTGAGTTGTTCTAAGAGGGACACTGAGCTTAGGAAATCTGGGTTGCTTATGCTGGATAAGAAGCATGCCTGCCCTTCACTCTGGAAGGAGACACGATTCCCAAGTATCTTGGAAAGACAGTTTGGAACAAAGCTTGGTTAGACCTTATCCTTATTCCCAAGATGTGGAAAAAAATGATAGAGACCCAGACTCAGTAGTTGTATCAAGTTGCACTTAACCAATTTTCCAGCTCAGCATGTTGTGTTGGAGAACAGCACTATCTTTAATTTCAGCCATTTGGGTGAGGGTGTATGGGTATTTTATTGGCTTTTACTTTGTATTTCTTGGACGACTAGTGATGTCGAACGCTATTTCTAATCCTTATTAACAATTTTGTTATCTTCTTTTGGAAGTGTCTATTCAAGTTTTTGAATTGGAGTTTCTATCTACATTTCATTGACTTATAGAAGTTCTTTTTTATTTACATATGAGTCTTTTAGTATATAAAAACAGACATTCTTAATTGCAATAAAGGTTATTTCCTTATCTTTTTGTAGATGGTTAGGGATTTTTTTTTATTTGGGTAGAGACAGAGTCTCACTTTATCACCCTTGGTAGAGCGCTGTGGTGTCACACAGCTCACAGCAACCTCTAACTCCTGGGCTTAGGCGATTCTCTTGCCTCAGCCTCCTGAGTAGCTGGGACTACAGGCGCCCACCACATCGCCTGGCTATTTTTTGGTTGTAATTTGGCTGGGGCTGGGTTTGAACCCACCACCCTCAGTATGTGGGGCCAGAACCCTACCCACTGAGCCACAGGCACTGCCCTGGGTATTTTTATATACTGTTTACGGAATCTTATTTTAGTCCCCAGTTGTGATGATTTTCTCTAGTGTTTTCCCCAGACACTTGATTCTCTTATGTAGCTGTTACGGTTGGGTCTAAGGTCTGTTTGAAATGAACTTTCGTGTGTGTGGAGTATGGATCAAAATCCTTTTCCCCACCTCAACATCCCATTGCTTCCATATAGTTCATTGGACAGACTTTCCTTTCTCCACTGGATTATGGCGAAGTCTCTCAAGTGTTGCCGAATTCTACTTGCTAATACTTGTGTAGCGTATCTGGTCTTTATATTTACAAGATACATTAGTTGTAATCTTCCTTTATTTTAATATTATTGTCATATTTTGATGTTAAGGCTATGTATTTTGCTCCTATACATTAATCGTGTTATTCTTTTTGTGTTTTCTAAAATAGTTTAATAAATTGTACTATTTATTCTCTGAATTTTTGGAAGAATTTTTCTTTGAAGCCACCTAAACCTAGAAAACTGCTTTTGCAGAAAGGATTTTAACTACAGATTCAAATCATTGAACAGAGTTCTGTGGCTTTTCAATTTCTCGTTAGGTCAGTTCAGTATACTTTGGGAAAAATTTGTTCACTTCATCTGAATTTAAAAATTTATTACCACAAAGTTTTTAATACTACTTTCTCATTTCCTTTTTAATATCTGTAGAATTCTTAATGATGTCTTTTTATTCATTCCTAATGTGAGAAAATTGATCTTGCTGTGGGTGGGTGGGGAGGGAGGGTTGGCCATGTAGATAGTAGATAAGTAGTAGATAGATAAGTAGATAAGTAGATAAGTAGATAGTAGTAAAATAGTAGATACCCCTGTGTTAGTGCTTCAACTAACAGTCCCTCTCATGGCTCTGTGGGTTGACTGGCCTGAGTTGGGGGCTGCTTTTTCTCTTGGGTGGTTTTTTCACGTGGTTGCCTCCGGGCACTCACTGTGAATTATCAGTGTCTGAGTGGAGCTGTTGGAGGAAACGCCTGAGTGATGTGCTTTATGGTAGTTCCGTCTCATATATCTAGAAGACTCTAAAGTAGACAAAAATATGCCAAAAATAGCCTATCATACCATTCTCACTCCAAAATTTTCCACTTTGACAACCTGTTGTATTGGGGAGACTTTGGGGGAAGAGATCCTTTCCTACGTTGCTAAGAAAAGTGAAAACTTATTCAACATCTATGAAGGCTAATGGTCCATATCTGTCGCAATTATAAATGCACACACATTTAATTTTGTATCCAGCAATCTCATGTCTGTGAATCATTATATTGCTGAATAAAAGTGATATTAGTGGACATGCTTTTTCTCTTCCTGATTTAAAGAATGCATCTAACCTTTTGTGATTGCATGTGCTATTTTGCTTTATTCACTATTTGAAAATATTCACATTTTTTAAGTTTACTAAGAAGGTGGATGAGTGTTGAATTGCATCAAATACTTTTCTGCATCTACTGAAAAGTGATCATACGGTTTCTCTCCTTTCACCTGTTCACGTGGTGACTCTCAGTAACACATCTTCTAATGTCAAGCCATCCTTGCTTTCCTGGGGCAAATACCACATACCTCGATTTTTAAAAACTAATTGCTAGAATCTGCTGCTCATATGTAAGGGCATTTTTTTCTGCATTTATATTCAAAAGTGAAATTCCTTTCTCATTAAGTCCTTATCTTGTTTTAATTTTAAAGTCACTCATTAAGTCCTTATCTTGTTTAATTTTAAAGTCACTAGAATTATAAAGTAAGTTGGAAGAGATTTCTCAGCTGGGCTGTGGCCTGAACAAAAAAGCACATTTTCCAGAATGCCTTTCCCCAACTAAACAGTCAGAAAGTGTCATGACCTGATGAAGGTGATGTATAAGAAACATGTGTGCAGCTAGTAAATTGTGAAGATGTGAAACACATAACATTTTAGCCCTTGTTTGTAATTCACAAGTGCCACAAGCGTCATTCCTTGGCATTTTCCATTGTCAATGGAACAGACAGGGAGGACTTCTGTAAGCCCACTAGACAGCCATTTCTCCAAGTTTTCAAAAGTTTCTCTTTTTGATTGATTATCCTTCACATTAGTTCCCAGCCCTTCCCCATGTAGCGTTGTTAGTGTGTGCTCAACTTGTCTTTATAGCAGGACGCTTGGCATTGAGGGCATCTACGTGTCATGGCACTCTGGCAGTTTTAGAATGGCTTTGAATGTAAAATTGAGAGTGGTGGTCTTGGATGGAAGGTTAATGATAAATCTGGAACAGAAGCTAACTCATTTGTTGAACAAAACCCACACTACACGGTGGCAATTGTTTTTTATTATTTCCATATCTGTACTACAGGCATAATGAGCTAATGTTCTCCTGGTAAAAACCCCCAAATATTCACTTTATTAGAAGACAGAATTTACACACACATGCACGCACACCTACACACACCCACACACACCTACACCCACACCCCTATACACACCTACACCCCCACACACCCACACACACTTACACCCATGCACTTACACACACTCCCACCCCCACACACCCACACACCTACACCCCCCACACCCACATCCCCCCCACACCTACACACACACACCTACACATCCCACACACACTTACACACACCCACACACTCTTACACATACCCCTACGCACACCCCCCCACACATTCCCACACACACACCCACACACCTACACCCCCCACACCCACGTCCTCCCTCACACCCACACCCCCACACCCACATTCCCACACACACCTACACACACACCTAAACACACACACACATACACATACACCCTCCCACCTACCTACATACATGCACCTACATACACACACACATCCACACCCTCCCCACACCTACACACACCTAAACACACACCAACACACACACACATATACACACACATGCTTTACTAGTTTTGAATTGTTAGGGGTTGTATTAATCTTGGTATTTTCTGCTTGTGTGTGTAACTTATCCTGAGCTATCAGTGTTGGAGGGTGAGGGTCCACTTACTATACTCCAATAATACATTGCTCTCTAGGGAAGATGGTGGAAAAATTTCTGATGAGGTATTAGTCTGCCTAGATATGATTTTAAAAAATAAAGGAAAGTAATTTATTTATAAATTTGTGAAATGTAACATCTTAAAATGTTCTGTTAAAAAAAAGTTAGTGATACTAAAAAGTAAATGGTTAAGAGATTTCCTCCTGTCTGAAATTGAATTTTTCATGAGATTTCTACAATGATAACCTGTCTGTGAAAAAGCCGGAAGAACGGTTGCCCTGGGAAAGAATTTGGATGTACTCATCTTGAGAAGTTCGTCTGTTCTCAGCTCAGGGCCCCTTCTGAGTAGGCCCAGGCACCAGAAGCCCACACTGCACACTCAGAGGACACAGTGTCACAGTGTCTGTAACACTGATTGCAAGGGACAAAGAAGAGTGGTGTGTTTTTTATTTTATTTAAATGGCTTGCCTTAGACACCACCGAAACACATTTGCTACAGCTATAAAGGCTTTAGTGACTTTTACTTTAATACTGTATATGGTACTTATCTTTTGCTTTCTCTGTATTAGGAGTGGAAAATCTGTTTGATTATTATTCTGTGTGTCTGACTAGACTAAGGGATGCCCACACAGCCGGGAAAACACTATTTCTGGGTATCTCTGAGGGTGTTTCTGGAAGAGACTGGCACTTGCACCAGGTAGAGAAGAGAAGATCCACCTTCACCAGTGTGGGTGGGCACCGTCCAGTCCATGGAGGACATCCAGTAGAATGAGAAGTTGAGGAGGGACAGAGAAGATCCACCTTCACCTGTGTGGGTGGGCACCGTCCAGTCCATGGAGGACGTCCAGTAGAACGAGAGGTCATGGAGGGACAAAGAAGATCCACCTTTACCAGTGTGGGTGGACACCGTCCAGTCCATGGAGGACGTCCAATAGAATGAGAGGTCGAGGAGGGACAGAGAAGATCCACCTTCACCAGTGTGGGTGGGCACCATCTAGTCCAGTAGAACAAGAGATCAGAGGAGGGAAGAGTTTGCTTTTTGTCTGAGTTGAGACATCTGCCTGCAGACAGTGACGCTCCCAGCTCTTGGCCATTTGGACTTAGGCTGGAGCTCACAGGGCAGGTTTCCTGGGTCTCAGCCTCCAGATGGCAGATTGTGGGACTCTCAGGCTCCATAATCACATGAACTGATTCTTCACAATAGACCTCTTTCTGTTACACATTTCTCTCCTATTGGTTCTGTTTCTCTGGAGAACCTTGGCTAACACAATCTGCAATTATTCATTGCCTATAATAAGAACCATGTCCATGCCATGGCTCTGGCATTTTAAGCCATCTGAGGTCCAAGGTGAGGTCAGTTTATGCTCCATCCTCTGATTACAGCAAATAAATAATAAGCAATATAAACCACTCCATGTCACAGCAGGAAATGCAGGCCCATAGCAGTCTTTTCTGTACTTTGAATGAAGATTGTTGCCTCATTTTTCTAAGCCAAATGCCAATTTGCCAGAGCGAGTTTAGTGACATTTTGTGACCTCTTCAGTATGAAATTTGTTTCTAAACATTGATCATCTCTTTAAGAAGCTCAATTTCTGTCTCACACTGACTTTTGTTTGGAGAGCCTTTCCCATATACTTTAGTATAAATCATATCTTTCCAATTAGGAAATAATCTTTATGATCAGTCACTTGGTGTGTATACTATCATGGTATAAGTCAAAGGAACAGCAAAAGAAATGCATTTACCTTACAGGTAAATAGGTGGCTGGAATCTCTGCTGAAGCAAGTCGGTTCAGATGGTGCAGGGGCCTAAAATACAAACAGAAAACACACTTTCCCCTCATGCTTTTATGTCAACAATAACTGACACCTGGTAGGCAGAATCTTTTCAATGTTCTATCTATGTCAATATTGCTGTCTTTGAAAAAAGGTAAAACAGATGATAAAAAAGGATAACTCATTATTGTTTTCTGAAGAAATTTATATTCCTTAGATTTAGAAACATCAGAAAACTTCTCTTTTAACTACCACTATGATCTTCATTGTAGAATTGAGGAATGATAAGAAATGTGAATATTTAATATTAACATACACTCATTGTAGTAGTTATCAAATATTTTTATGAATGTATTTACCTTTTACTTCACCACTTTAAACCCGTGTTAATGAACCAAATGGAAATTTTCTGACAACACTCTGTGATCCATATATCCCAAAGCTATAGAAATGGCAAATCTGAATATAGTTTGGTTTATAGTTTGGAATTAAAAACACTCACCTTTACCTTACAACTAATACAATATAGAATTTAGGTAGAATTAGCAAGAGTGGAACTAGTTAAAACAATATATTGTTATTAATGTCCTTAAGTAACAAATTCGGATGCTATCATCCTCCCTCACCATCCTTCTCCAACCACGGAGTATATCTTAACGCCTGCTGTCAACTCTGTCTTAGAAGCTGGGGACATGGGAAGGTGCAAGATGAATTTCCTAATAATTACAATAGCAGCTATTACCAAGACTAGCACTAGTCAGGCACTTGCCTGGAGCACAATATTTTGGGGGGCATCAAAAATTCAGCAATGGAGATGAAGAGCATCACTTGCCCAGCGCTAGTCCCACCTGCCCCACTGAGCACTTCTTATATGAAGGTCCTGTACCAAGAACTGTATTCTTTTTGAATTTTTCTTTTCTTTCTTTCTTTCTTTCTTTTCTTTTTTTTTTTTTTTTTGACACACTTTCTCACCCTTGGTACAGTACTCTGGTGTCACAGCTCACAGCAACCTGAAACTATTGAGCTCAAGCAATTCTTTTGCCTCAACCTCCCAAGTGGCCGGGACTATAGGCGCCTGTCACAATACCTGCTTGTTTTAGTAGAGACTCTGGCTCAGGCTGATCGTGAACCCGTGAGCTCAGGCATCCACCTGCCTTGGCCTCCGTAGTGCTAGGATTACAGGCATGAACCACCATGCCTGGCCTTCTTTTTGCATTTTTCTTGCAAGTCTTTTAATAACCTTCTCAGAGAGTTGCTAACCCTATTATAATGGTGGGTTTATTTGCAGTTGCGTTCACACAGTAAGTGGTAGAACTGGAATTGAGACCCGGACTTTGTGCTGTGAATTGTGCTTTTTTTTTTCTTAATGATCTATGTTGATTTTTTTTTTTTTTTATTACAGAGCAATTTTTGTCAGCACATTCAGAGGAAAAGTATGATAATAACCATCCAGGAGGCCAGATTTTCATTGTGGTAGCCTTGCTTTTTCATATACATATTTTTGTCTGAATTTTAAGACTCAATATATTTTTTAAAATTTCAGATTAACCTTTTTAAAGCAGTCTAATACCTGTCTCACGAGGCCCGGGGGAGATTGCAGCTGTAATGGCGGCTGATAAACACCATGCTCCCTTCCTTGGAAAGTCCACGTGTCCACTCTTAAGGCTGGAGGCTCATCCACTTTCATGCTGGTCATTCATGTTGACTTTGCTGAGATCTGACGCAGAGACGCTGGCAAATTTTCTTCCGGTCCTCTGTTCTGTTAAAAATCACCACCTCTCTCTTTTCCACAGGTCTCAAAAAAAGAAAAAAAAAATCCAAAACAAAACAACACTTGCCTTCTTGAAACTCTGAATGAGTTTTAAATTTTTATCTTCCATTTACTCTCCGTGCCTTATCCCCACTGAATCTCTAACCAGGAGGGTTATCTTAAAATAAAGCCCTGGAAAGATTTGAAAACAGGCTCCTAGTTGATTACTTCCTTTATTCTGTCAATCTCGAGTCTGCTTATCAAAGCAAAACTTGCAAAAGAAAGGTGTTTTTTTCAGAAAAACAACCGAGCACCCAGCTTAAATGAACAAGGAGCAAAGACACTTTTGTATTTTACTTCTCTGCTACATTTGAACATTATTACTGACTTTTTTTCCTTTGAGGAAACATGGCAATGAATTGAATGATTAAAGAAAATCTTTTCGGTTTGTGCTGTTTTCTCCTGATAATGACAATCAAAATTACGTTCCACAATAACAAGGTTTAAAAGAAATGGATTCTGCCTTGGCAATTTTGTAGACTTCTTTCTCTTTAAACCAGCCTAACAACTCCAAAATAGAAAGATGAGATGCAGGAGAACAATGGGTGATCATGTCGGGCTCATCCTCAGAACTCTGTGTGCGAAGCATCGTGCCATCAAGTGTTATTATCTCTGCATTGTTGATGAAAAGATTAGTCTCAAAGGCACTAATGAGCCTCAGCAGAAGTTTTCTTTTAAGTGATTTCTCTTTCTTCTCAGGTATAACAAAATCATGGAGAAAAATGTTGTTTGAAATTACTCCTACTTGCAAACTGCTGGATTCATTTAACAAACATTTGTTTAATATCCACTAAGTTCTGAGCAGAGAAAATTCATATATGAGCTCATAGGAGCCTGGAGAATGAGTGAAGGGAAGTCTGGGACTCCCTCCAGCAATGGTCTCAGGCTGGGTACCCACGGGAGGCCATCCTTCACCTGCACCTTCCACGGCTGAGGATCCCAGATGGTCAGGATTGATGACCGCTCATCTGTGCTGCTGTGTTCAGTTACTTCCAAATATTGCCAAAAAGGGCTTTTTCCCTATCCACTGAACCCAGTGAAATATAATGATATATGATATTGTCAAACTGCGGCGGTGTGGGGTAGGACAAACACAGGGGGTTTGGGTCTGCTGCTTACCGAGTTTTCTTAAGCAGTTTTAAGACTCTGATTTAACCTCAATGCTTTCATCTGTAAAACCCAATGCTAACAATAACGTCTGACTTCTCCATGGGTTATGGGCTACTACAAGGATAAAATAAGGTACATGTCTAGGACAGTGCTTATCACCTCTAAATCTTTAAGGTTATTATTGTTTGGTTTTATTATCCCATAATAGAAAAATCAACCTTATCAGGAACCCTCCCTGAATGGGTACAAAGATTACAAAAAGATAGAAATTATTTTACAGTTGGTGTTGATTTTAATAGAAATCATTAACTTATGGAGTTTTTGAACATAACCACCACATTAGTTACATTTTCCTGCTTCAACTTCAGCAAAACCCTGACAACAAATGAGAAAAGGACCATGTGTTTACCCCACTCTGTGTGGTTGAGAAATTGGGCTCTCCGAGGGCTTGTCTATGATGCAACGTTGGCCCACAAACGATAACCCGCGAGTGGGTGTTTCTGAGTCTCATGCCCTGGGTTTCTTTACGGCACAATCTATGTGTCGTGCCCCTTGGATTTGACTCAGTGGACTTGATGAAACGGGCCTCCCACATCCTTACTGGGTCTCAGGTTTCTGGAGGAATTTCTGCACCTGCCTGGTTTTCACCTGGTAGTAGTGGAGACTGAGTCATGTGTAGTGATTATTCCTAAGGAATTTACAAGCTAAAATAAGGAAGATATTGACTCTTGTTTATGAAAAGATCAGGCACTGAAAATGTCATATTGTTGATCTACAGAAAATTCTGTCATTAGTCTTTTAAAAAGATACGTCTATCTGTTGAGTAAATTAAATTAGCAAGATTTATGATATTGGTTTTCAATATAGTTGATAGCACAAGCCAGGCATCCTTATTGTGTGAACTAGAAACCACAATGTTACAGAAAGATATGGTTTTATAGGTCCAGGAGTATAAATTTAGGCATTCATACATTTTCCATTTGGGGGAGAATTACCACGTTTCATGTAGCTTTTTCAGATGACCTTGTCCAGTGTTTAAAAATTAAAATGAACACTAAGAGGATGTGCTATTTGATGTATGGTCCATAGTTCAGCTGACTGAAGGGTGCATTTTGATTATAAGGAACCCCATCGTCTCAGTCGTGTCTGTTCTCTCTGTCTTCCCATTTTCCATTTTTAATGGCTACTCTCTAGTCCTCACCACTATACAACGCAGCAGCGACCAAGATGGAAAAGGAGTTACTCTTCTGGAAAGTGTTTTTTTCCAATCCTGGTAATTTGCAATTGTTTCTTGTGGAGCTTCCTGTTTTGTTTTCAGGGAGAAAATGTCTCTCTTTTCCATCAGAGGATGGAATCTGGGTTATGTTTACAAAGGTGTTTTATTGAAGTCTCCGAAGTGCTACCAATTGGCCGTGAAAGGAAAGTGAGATGATGGTTGTTCTCACAGCAAGGCAGATGCGAAGTGAATGATTTCATCAGCCGGACCCCACACTCGTGTTTCCAAGGCTCTGCAGAGACATGTCTTATAAATGCAAGGAAATCGTCACTCATTGCTCCAAACACTTGTATCCTAAAGTTAAGAGTTCCATTATTCTATTTGCTTTGTAACGAACTGGATGGACTTGGAAATTAATTAATTAACCTTTAGTCTGGGCATTATATTGGAAAGGTCAGCTCATGGAAGTTTCATTTAAAACATATTCCCTCATAGATCTTCAGACCTGACTCAAAGCACTCCCCAAATTCGATGTTTCCAGTAATATCATTTCTCCTCTCCCTTTACATTACGTGCTCTTCAGGGTCCTTTGGAAGACGTGCTGAGGGGATCTCAGGCACTCTGGCTCCTGTCTTTCATTTCAGTGACCCTCCTTCCCAGGCACTTAAGTACGTGACAATATCAGAAGACTGTGATTTCTTAAGCTTTTACAGCTAAATTCCATGGAGGTTGCCTCGGTTCACCTTTCAGAGCACTCACACTTTTTTCCAAAAGCAACTTCCTGGGTATTGTTCTTGTGTGATTTGTGAATTTTGCAGACATACAATTTACAGCATAAGAGTCTCATGTAGCCCCCTGGATGGGAGCAGCCTGGAGTCCCAGCGCCCTTGTAACTGCCATGGGATAATGGCATACTTAAGGCATTTATCTTCATTTATAGTTTTCTTTGTTGCTTCTTTTTCTTGTTTTTGTGGTCATTATTATTATGATGTTCTTTTGTAAAATGAAGTCAGTTTGGGGAGGAAGGTAAGCCAGGAAATAAAAGTGGAGAAGACAAAGGGCAGGCTGGAGCCGGCCTGCCTGGTTGGGGTCCCAGTCGTGCTCCATTCTCTGTCTGAGCACTGACAAGTACCAGAACATCTGAAAGCCTCTGCTTCCTTTCTGGAGGCTGGTGGTAACCATAGTGCCTGGGGTGTTAGTGGGAGTGGATGCTTATACCTTGTGCTTGCTCAGCGTGACGCCTGCACATGGTAAGCATTATATAAATGTTAGCTATTGCTTTTGGTGTTATATTAGTACTGTATATAAGAGGAGCTATGATGAGGAGCTTGTAGAAAAAAATTAAGCGCATTACCAATTAGAGCTAAGTTGTCATCATTCTAAGTACATTGCCAAGGGCACCGATGCACTGGAGTGCACAGTGGGTAGAGAGGAAGTCCCCTTCTCGTAAGTGTACCTTTCCCATTCTAACTGTTCTCTTCCAGGGACAAAGCCTCATTGAAAACACTGTGTCACAGTGAATGTCTGACAATAGACAGCATCTTCCCAGGAGTGACAAGCTGCTCAGAGTGGTTGCCCTGCCCCTGTGTTTCTAACCTGGTATTTTAATGGTTGAATAAACTTCTACATCTATTTCAATTCTTAGGCTGTTGATTCCTAACCACTGGTTTGGAAAACAAACACCACTTCATTAAGAATGGAGTATTTGTATTATTTATTTTGTGAAGAAGCCACAATGGGCCACAGAACTTCATCGATAAATACAAATATACACAGATTATACAAATCAGTGTTGTCTCCAAACCAGAGATGGTCTAAAGAGATATGTAACTCGTGACCTTCCCAAGAAGGGCAATTAGTAGGAAAGGACCAGGGGAGATATGCACTTCTCATGTTATTCTGGAAATCAGATCTTTCTCAGCTCTCAAGGAAACTCCACCCTGAGGTTCAATGTGCTGAAGTCTGCGACAGGTGAGAATTCCCTTTCTGGGACTGGGGAGGGTTGCTCAGTGTTGAGAGTAAATGTGCCTAGGACGGAGTGAACACGACTGAACCCCAAATTAGTGGCACAAAACTCTGGTTTATTGTCTAATTGTGATCATTTTTTTTAAGCATAAAAGGAACGTGACCATCATTGTTCTGGGACAAAGGGGTATGAAGTGGGAGTTTCTATATGTTGAAAAACACTTTCAGCTTAATGAAGGCTTGGCAAAATGCCACTAAACCAGCAAACATCTGAACCCCGAGAGGTCTCAGCTCCCAGAACCTTCAGGACCAGGGATGGGCATGGACACATGCTCTGATCTACGTACCCTGGGAAGCGACGGCAGGAATGGGCCAGCGTGTCTAATTCCCTCTCCGAGGCCTTTTCTCTGTCTGTAGATGACTCACTGAGTTTGTGAGTCTGTGAAACAGCATCGGGCAGTAACAGGATATATAAAGTTTATGTGCTTACTAGATTGTTATAAAAAAGCAGTAAGATCATAATGATCGTATAAGCAGGTTCTTAAATTCCCTTTATTCACTGAATGGCCTTGGGCATCATTCTGGTATTTCCTCAAGTTAGTGGGAACTGTGCTGTGGTCTTCTTCCTCAGAATTATGGGAAATAGCAGGGAAAGTAGTTTTTACTGTGAAGGTAAAGGTAAAAAATATGCAACTCGCAGGAAAAGATTTTCTGCCAGATCTTCATATGGATGACGGAAGAGAAGGGAGGTCAATGAAGTGTTAAAAAATCTCATGGAGTGAAGGGTTCGTCTAATGCATGGATGCAGCCTCCGACCCAGAAGAGGACAGTTATTAATGGACTCTGTTAATGGCATTTTCGCTGCTCCCAAAGGCAGACTCTGGTCCATTGTTATATTTATTATCACGTTAAAAGGTACAGTTTCTTCTATACTCTCAAGGAGTCAAAGCTTTCATTTTCTTTGGGATAGAGCTGATCATTTTGGAAGTTTTCCATTCACATTATTTTTTAAATGATGACCTTTTATGGCTTGTACGCCATGACTCAAGGAAGGAAATAAAATGAAGAGAGATCCGATCAAAGTTGAGAAAAGAGCTTTGCCTTTGTGATAGAGTTTCTGGGATGTCATAAATGCTTGACAAATAATGGTGTTATTGTTGTATTGCCTGAAATTTTCTTTCAATGGTTTCAGCTATTTCACTAAGTCCCATGGCTATCTGTGTGTGAATAATTCCAAAATTGATTTCTCTGGTTTTGATTTCTCTGAGCTCCAAACGTGTATAACGAAATTGTTTGCTTAACATCTTTATCGATGTGTTTGATAAGAGACTCAGGTTTAACCTTGACAAAACAGACCCTGGATTTTCCTCTCCAAAAACTTCCCTTCTCGTGTCTTCACCATTTGTTCCTTTATTCCTTTTTTTTTCCCTGAAATATTTACTGAGTGCCTACCATGTGCTAAGTGCTATTCTAGATTCTGATAATGCAGAAGTGAGGTAGAAAGACAATTCATGCCTTCACGGAATTTTCTTGTTCATGTGAGAAGCAAAAAAGTAGACAAATTTACACTCTCATGCCAAAGAGTGATAATTATTCTGGAGAAAAAGAAAGACATACGAAAGTTCTTAGAACAGGGTCTCTCTAAGCATCTGACAGTATAAAATGAAAATCTCTTTTGCTTAAAGTTTTCTTTTTTTCTTTTTACTTTTTATTTATTTTTTATTAAGTCATATGCACATAGATCATGAATACATTTATGCACATGTGGGGTACAATATATCATTTTTTTAATACAATCTGATGTGGTTACATCAAACCAATCAACATAGCTTTCACCTCATTTACTTGATTATTGTGTTAAGACATCTATGTCCTACACTTGACAGATTTGACTTGTACCCTTGCAATATGCTCCATAGGTGTGGTCCTGCCTTTTACTCTCCCTCTATCAAACCTCCCTCCCCTCCTCCCTTCCCACTCCATTTTTCTCCTTCATCCTGGGCTATAGTTGTGTTCTATCTTTCATAAGAAAGTGTGAGTAAATATAAGTTGGTTTCATAGAAGTACTGAGTACATTGGATACTTTTTCCTCCATTCTTGAGATACTCAAGAGAATATGTTCCAGGTCCCCCCATGTAAACACAAAAGAGGTAAAGGCTCCATCTTTTTAAGGCTGCATAGTATTCCATGGTATACATATACCCCAATTTATTAATCCATTCATGGGCTGATGGGCACTTGGGCTTCTTCCATGGCTTGGCTATTACGAATTGAGCTGCAATGAATAATCTGGTGGAAATATCTTTTTTGCAAAGTAATTTTTGGTCTTTTGGATATACTCCTAGTAGAGGAATTGCAGGATCCAACGGCAGGTCAATTTTTAGATCCCTGAGTGTTCTCCAAACTTCTTTCCAAAAGCAACATATTAGTTTGCATTCCCACCACTAGTGGGGACATGTTCCCTTTTCTCCACATCCATGCCAACATCTGTAGTTTTGGGATTTTGTTATGTGGGCTACTCTTACTGGAGTCAGATGGTATCTCAAAGTGGTTTTGATTTGCATTTCTCTACATTTTCAAAGGCTACCTACAACTCAGAAGAAAATGAATCAAAATCTTTGTGGCTTCACAATATTTGGTCTTTAACTTTATCTCATTTTATAGCACCCTATTCTCATTCTGTTCAAGCTGTCCTTTCTTCCTTCTGTTCCCCTGGGCTTCTTAAAAATTGTCCTGCCTCAACATCTTTCCTTCTTCTGATTCTCTGTCTATAGCAGCATTCTGGATATTTTCTTGTGGTTGCTTCTCTTTGTCACCGGGGACTTAGCTCAAATGCCACCTCTAAAGAGAAGCATTCTTGGCATCCTTTCTAGTTGCCCATCTCCCACTACTTACATTTTTCTGTTTTGTGTTAATCTTTATGACACCTGTAATTATTGAAGGTTTTCCTTTACTTGTTTACAATGTTTTCTCTCACTGAAACCTTACCTGTGCTTGCCCACTGCTACATCATTAGTGCTTAAAATACTACGTGGCACACAGCAGGTGGTCAGCGAGTATCTGCTGATGAGATGACTATATGTGTCTTTTAAAAAATTCGGATGAAAATTGACAAAATAAGATCAAGTCCCTTCTAAAGCTCAACTAGAATATTATTGTTCATTTGTTAGAAAAGATTGACTAGTTTATCACCTGACTGCCGTAGAAGACCTTCCATAATGCTTAATGATGTTAAAATCAGGAGAGGAATCTAGCACATTCTCCAGGTGTGATTTAGACAGGTTAAGGCACAGCTGCTCTTAGACTGAATAGCATCTTACCGGAACAATGAAATGGTGAGCTGGAGGACGTCTAATTTGTGTTGTGTTTCATTGTCAAAACAGCAGAGAGTGCAAACATACGTTTAAAATACATTTCAGCATTTCCTTTTCAAATGAAAACATAAAAGAATAGGTTAGAGACCAAATCTTATTGTGACAAAAAGAAAAAAAAAACATAGTTTCTCAGATTTTTTCTTTTCTTTTTGAAAACATGTTCATGTAGGAAAAATTGTGTCATTGTCACAGTGTCACTAGTTATTTCTACAAATGTACTTTGTGTTTTAATGTGAATGGTAGAAGATACTAAAATTTTCTGTGTTCAAAATTTTGTTACCAATTTAAACAAAATAGGAGAGGGCTGTGATGTCTCTAAATCACACAGGTATAATGGTGTATTGTATTAACCCTTTGAATTATGGAACCATCATTGAAGTCTTTGTGAGGTAGTTCATTTATGTGGTCACTTTCCAATCAGCTCTGAGTTTGGCCTTCAAAGTTCTTATTTCTCCTGCCGTGGCCATATGTAAATTATATTATTGCTCTTGCACACTGAATGGAGCCACGGTTAATTTTGAGTATTCCATGAACGTCAGGGGCTTGTGGTGCATTCAGAAGGGCCCTGTAACCTGCACTGTAAGGAAAGGGTCATCTCCATGCCATATGGGGTATATCTTGATAGAACATTGTAGAATGGAGAAGTGGGAAGGGAGGAACATCTAGAGAGGGGACTGATGGATTTTAGTGTAGGAGAGGCCTTAGTTGTTCTTCTAAATTCTGTCAAAGGATCACCTTTTCTATGGGGCCTCTATAAATCCTTGTTTTCAGGGTAAGTGATCATTTATCTTTGAGAAACCATCATACTTTCTTCAGTCACCATTCAAGGTTGGTTGGTTGGAAGGCTTTCCAGGACCACTGCCCTCAGAGGAAGCCTCAGCACTGGGATCATTCGCATCCACGCATTTAGAACTTCTGTCCCTCCCCCATGGGTAAATATACTGCTCATAGAGTTCGGATATTTTACCTCCACTTTGGGACACCTGCTGTCAGGGTCCTCCTGCCCTACAATATAGGCTAGATCTAAGGACAGCTAGACCCCTGTGCCGTTGAGATCGCCCAGCCCAGCATCACTGAAACTCTGTGGGCTCCCTGTCTCCAGGTAGACAGCTTTCTCAACTCCCAATGCAACCCCAATGAGGACAGGTGACCCCTGACTGTATGTGAGTTCATTGTCAAATTAAACCAGATCTCCTTGGCTGTGGACAGAACTTGTGCTTTCACTACCGGATTCAGGCGGGTTGCTCACTGTGCTCTAGCTGTTACCTCCTCTGATCGCCTGAATCCTGTCTAGTTCTAGGCCATCACTCAGATGCTCCCCATTTATAATGACCTGATTTGGTTCTGCCTGGGAGAATGCTGAAGCCATGGTGACCCCCTGTAAGGCTCATGGCATCACCTCATGAATGTTATTGTCGAGCCAACTGAGTTGAACCTCCTTCACTTCCACTTCATGTGGCTGAGGTGGCTCTGGACTCCAGGTTCCGTGTGTTTACCAGTTTCCGGCCAGGGTTCCTACGCCCATATTGCTCTTCTCTTTCATCCGCTGCCTCGCCGTCCTTCTCTGGATCCACCTGCTTCAGCTACAACCTTGTCACTGTGGCTCACAATAGATCAGGTGGATCCAATGCAGGGCACTGACCCAGGTGCTCAGAAAGCCCAGTCCTACTGGCGGGAATCCAGGGTTCTCTGTTGAAATGAACATACAGATGGTAGACAGATATTTTTCACTATCAGGGGAAAATGAAAAAGAAGTCTTCCTATTTTAAAGACTTAGAATGTGAAAAGGTATCATTTCAGAAGCATTAAGCTCTTATTAATAAATGTTTAATATTCTTTCATAATTCACACATTCCCTGTAGATGAACATTAGTGATGACTTTAAATATAGGCAAAAGAGAAAGGAAGGCTATAAATCTAAAATTAAAAATGGGAAAAACAGTGAAGACAATCAGAAATTGTTTCATATATTTTCTGTTATAATTCCTAAAATAAAGTACCTAATATCTAATGCCTAATTCTTATTTAAAAAGATTTTAATAGGATATTATACTTCATTATATGTTACTAAAAAGTAATCCACTTCTACCTATTTTAAAATTTAAATCTTAGTATTGAATATGTAACATCTGATAATTAAGAAATACATGCTTGGGGCTTGGTGCCTGCGGCTCAGTATTTAGGGTGCCAGCCACATACACCAGGGCTGGCAGGTTTGAACCTGGCCGGGGCCTGCTAAACAACAATGACAACTACAACAAAACAATAGCTGGGCATTGTGGTGGGCACCTGTAGTCTCAGCTACTTGGGAGACTGAGGCAAGAGAATTGCTTAAGCGCAAGAGTTTGAGGTTGCTGTGAGCTGTGATGCTATAGCACTCTACTGAGGGTGACATAGTGAGACTCTGTCTCAAAAAAAAAAAAAAGAAAGAAATATATGCTTGGAAATTGCATTAGAATTTAGAGGTATAAAATGGTTAGAAAATGGTTTAATAGGTTGTAAACTAAAGCATTACCCAGAATCCATAATTATTCAAAGAGATGTCCTTATAACTAAATAGGACCCTCAGACTCATACGTCCATAGGGGCTTGACGAGAGCATGGACTAGAACATAAATCTTGACCACACAGCCCTAGTATTGAGCCAGAGGGAGTGACAAGACCTGTGAAGACTAAGAATATACAATTTGTTTAAGAGCATTCAGATCAAATTTAAAATCCCATGGAGCTGTCTGCAGAGGCATGTGTGAGAAACAGATGCAACAGATTGGAAGGTCAGTAGCCGGCAAAACCTTGGATTGTAGTTTTGAATGTACACAAAGTATTTATGGAAAATACGGATATTTAAGAAAAGTTGTAACTAAAGCAATAGTTTAGAATAATGCTGAAGGTAAGAAGGTAACCAAATAATCTCTGGCAAGTGTTGTTCCCTTAATAAATAGCTAAGAGCAGAGACCTGATCTCACATCCTCTGATGGTGAATCTCAGGCGATTGTGCAGACTGTGCTGAAGTGCCCTGTAGGGGCCCTAGGCATGTGCTGGTGCTGTGGTGGGTGTGCATTTCCCACAGTAGGTGGGTGTGCTCGTGCCCATGGGGGGTGGGTGTGCTGGTACCTGCAAAGTAGGTATGCTGGTGACCACGGTAGGTGGATGTGCTGGTGGCCATAGTAGGTGGGTGTGCTGGTGCCCATGGCTGGTGGGTGTGCTAGTACCTGCAAAGTGGGTGTGCTGGTGCCCATGGTAGATGGGTGTGAGATGGTGAGCTGGTGCCTGCCATCAGTGTGCTGGTGCCCACAGTAGGTGAGTGTGCGGGTGCCCATGGTAGATGGGTGTGCTGGTACCTGCAAAGTGGGTGTGCTGGTGCCCATGGTAGGTGGATGTGCTGGTGGCCATAGTAGGTGGGTTTGCTGGTGCGCATGGTGGGTGAGCTGGTGCCTGCCATCAGTGTGCTGGTGCCCACAGTAGGTGGGTGTGCTGGTGGCTGCAGTTGGTAGGTGGGTGGGTGTGCAAGCTCTCAATCCAGGCAGGGCTTGGCTGGGGGATGGATAGCCTGCTCTCTGCTCTGCAGGTGATTAAAGGGGTAGCCTATGTATGGCTCTGAGGAGAAGGAACATTCTCTCATCTCCCCCTGCCTCTTTGCCCCTGCCTCCTCTAGGGAGTGGAAGTCCAAGGAAAAGATTTAACTCTAACTTTATTCATATCATCAACATTTGTAGGTAAGGTCTCACTTGTCAGGTACAATGTAGGGGTACGTGGTGCCCCTCCTGGGAAAAGGGCTTAACTGCAACTTGGGCTTTCCTTAACAACACAAACAAGTAACCTGATTGAATATGCCCTCATATTAATCTGAAATAAACAAGAGAAAAAAAATCACAAAGAGAAGACTGGTGGCTCCCTGAAAAAAGAGTGGACAATTGCATTAGTTATCATAGCAGGTAAAGATACTCGGTAGAGATCAAGGTCATCTGAAATAGACAGTGTGAACTCTTGAGTATCCTACACTAAAGCAGCTGAAGTCTGTCTAGGTGACTCTGCTCCAACTCCAGTGCTCATAGAAAACAAGATAATATTCACCCCCGCAAAAATAGTTATAGGAATAGTGAGTATTTTACCTTTATTTGTGCAACAAACAAAAATAATCACATTAATTCTACTGAGTTGAAGAGTAACTTGAAAATGTCTGTGTGTGAGAGATAAATCTGGATTGATTGATTTAAGCTTACTATTAATATTTGTCCAAGATAGGAACATTGAATTTCAGAGGACATTTGGTGGGAAGCAATTAAATGATCTAAAAAATTTCACCACATATTTACTGTGGAAATAAATGACTGGCTAGTAACACCACACTTCATGTGGTCAGAATCTTTTCCTTTCTCATCCCAGGCAGAATAGCTGTCTAAATATTGAATAATCAATGCATTATAAATGCACTATTGAAGGTTTAAAAGAAACAAACATCTGTCCATTGCCTCCATTTTCCAGAGTTAGTTAGTTAGAAGAAAAACTGGCCAAATAACAGAGTGCATTTCAAATTGTTAGAAGGAAATATTGAGTAATGATATGAATTCCAGTATTGTTTTACTGGAGGAGAGAGGAGAGAGGGGGCATTACTAACAAGTGTTGGTGCGAACAGTTTAGCAATACAATAGCGGTTGAGTGTGGTGGCTCATGCCTGTAATCCTAGCACTCTGGGATGTTGAGGCAGGTGGATTGCATGAGACCAGCTTGAGCAAGAGTGGAATTCCATCTCTACTAAAAATAGAAAAATTTGCTGGGCATTATACCAGTCGCAGCTACTTGGGAGGCTGAGGCAAGAGGATCACTTTAACCCAGGAGTTGGAGGTTTCTGTGAGCTAGGCTGATGCCACAGCACTCTACCCAGGTGACAGAGTAAGACTCTGTC
>NW_003852422.1:5021549-5051427 GCF_000181295.1 Otolemur garnettii
AAAGAAAAGAAAAAGAACGAAAGAAAAGGAAAAGCGCAATAGTTATTCCTATAATACATCTTTTAAGATTGTGTAGCTTTGCCCATGACCAGGAAGGTGGCTCCTGGCAATGTTGGGGGCTGCAGCTCACCCCAACCACCTGCTGCCTCTGCTACTGCACAGGCCCTGGACTGTTTCTCTATTTTCAGGCCTCTGTCCATGGCTAAGTTTCAGGTGGAGATTAGTAGTGAAAGCATTAAATCACTTCCTATATCGCTGAAGCTGAGCACCTAACGGCCTGAGCTTAACTCCCAGCTCGGCCTCTACTGGCAGGTGCTGGTCAGCAGCAGCTTCCTGGCTGCAGGTGGGATAACACTAGCATGGTATAGTGAGGATTAACTCATCAAAAGTCAGCTGTTGCTGTGGTTGCAGGGGTCTGCCTGCTTATCTTCATCTATTGAAGGTACCATTTGTCATCAGACATTCACCACGAAAGCTAGAAAGGGGATTAAAACAACTATAGTTATAAAATAAGCAGGACACACCCGTATATCTTCCAATTTTTCGGTCAGTTCAAGAACTGAGCTAC
This sequence comes from Otolemur garnettii, assembly GCF_000181295.1. Lineage (NCBI taxonomy): Eukaryota > Metazoa > Chordata > Mammalia > Primates > Galagidae > Otolemur > Otolemur garnettii. The sequence goes on from NW_003852422.1 coordinate 5,022,118, forward strand.
TTTCTTTTCCCAATGCTAATAATGTGTTTATTTGGATTAGAACCCCAGACCCTGCTGGTTTGGGAGAGCAAGGGCCGACTATGGTGAAAGGCTATGAACTTGTGAGTTTCCTCAGGATCTCTTTCAATCTTTACTACGGCCATTGAATTTTTCCTGCACATCTAATTTCTTCTTGGAATTGAAGACAGTGGCAGGGGACAAGGTTCTGAGCTATTTTGCTCTGTCAGTGGAAATGATGAAGTGACTTTTAACACCTTGCACAGTAACCCGAGTGGAAGGATTGTCCTGTGCTTGCTTAATAGTGCTCCGGAGAACACACCCTGATGTGAGTAGGCTGGCTGCATTCCAAGAAGGTAAGATCAGCCAGCTGTCATCTCCTCAGTGGCCTACAAGTCAAGCTTCACAGAATGACACTGAGTATAGCTTCAAGGATCTTTGTGGAATATTACAGGTTCAGTTGTGATTCTCGGGAGGAGAGTGTTGAGAACTCAGGGGTGGGCCTTACATGCTTGGCGTCATGATAGGTGCGGATGGAGGGAAGGCAGCTCTCAGATTTTGTACCATTCCTTAAAGGAAAATTGGAGGCTTTGCTTTTTACTTAGTTTTGTCCTGAATAGTGGGTGTGGAAGGAGGAATGCTTGGAAGGCGTCCTGGGTCCCCTTGCAGCCTAATAATGGTAGTCAGGATGGGTCCATTTTCCTTGTTTAATTAGATGATTATGAGACCTACTCAATTCCAGCTCCTGTATGGTCAGCATTTCAGATAGAGATGATAGAGAAGGGGTAATTGGCAAAGTGGCCGTTTTAGTTTTTTCTGCATTGTCTTTGATCCAAGACTTTGAGGCAATTTATTTTAAGTGACTTCTCAAATTCCTAAGTCTGCATTTGCAACTGGCAGGTGCCCACCATGGTGTGTGTGGGTTCTCTTTCCTTCCACTTCATTTCTTCCTCATCCCTGGGCTTCCATTTAATTGATTAGGGAGCACAGAGGGCCGTCTAATTATATAATGAGTTGAGGTGAAAAGTATATGTAATTTTAGAACATATTATCTTAGATGATGGACCAGTCATTTTTGAGCCAGGAAAGAGGTGAAAAGAATTGGCAGCTATAGCTGTTAATTGAAAATGGGTATAGGACAAATGTAGGTGAAATAAACTAATTGCTAACAGAGGAGACTCAACTGCCCTAGATGAGAAGGTCCAGGTGAGGTTGGAAAAAGCCCGCAGTGTCAGAGAAGCTGGGTAGCTGGGGACTCTTTCCCACTGGGGAGCTCTCGGGAAAGTGTGAGCATGTTTTGACAGTTTTGGTGGCCATGGCCTTCTTATAGAATGTAGAATTAGACAGTTGTCAATGTTAAGTATCTAAATTTCAAGTGTAGTGTAGACGACACTGTAGGCACTTGCCCTAAGCATTCAACCCAAAGGGCTGGTTATATTTTGGTCCTGGTACATCATGTTACAGGGCCTGAGAAACTAGTGGGAAAAGAAATAAAGGAATGGAGAATAGAGTGTTGATCTCAAAATTATAGGATTTCCAGAAAATTCTATCAGGGCTGGGTCTTGTCTGCAGGCCAGTGTGTATGCCAGGTGGTTTTCTGTGCCAGCTGGAGCTCCTGGAACTGGCCTTCTGAAATTGTCTTTGTCAGTGGATACTAGTACTCCTCACGGCTATCCTACGAGTAGTTGGAACTGCTCCCTGATCAGCCTAAGGATTTCAGGATCCGTCAGTCTGAAATAAATGTTCCTGCAGGGATCAAGAATGATGGTTCTCAAAGTCCCGAGGTAACCCTGGAATTTGGCCAGGTAAGGTGTTTAAAAAATTATTCTCACTTTTGGTACCATGCATATCGTATTTTAATAAGATTATTTTTTCACCCGTTGTAAGGCCAAGGGCACTGCTGTTAATGTAACTGGAGAAGACACAGTTTGTGAAGACACTCAGCAACCATCACAACTTACAGAACGACCGCGGCCTTTCCTGCCTGCCTTCCTGTCCTGACCTGCTTCATGAGATTCTCTTCCCTTTTCTAGACCACGGCCTCAGAATCATAAGAAGATTTGAGTATCGATAATCTGATTCTTTAAAAATTCTAGATCCTTATCTACTTCCAGGATACCATTTACCAAAGGTTCCTGGTTCTCCTTAAATAAAAAAAAAGATTAAAAAAAGGGAAAAGTACCTATTTTGTGATGCACATAGACTCCACCTGACTTGGCTTTGGGCAATGCCAAGTCAGCCACTGCAGAAAACCCAAATGCCAGTCTAAAGAACCCCATCACCGTGGAGCTGCCCTGTCAGTTAGGAGAGCCGCCAGCCACCTGCTATGACCACTGTGGCCTTACATATGACATGTGTGTTTCCAAGACTTGCTATGAAAAAAATGAATGTCAAATATCTTACTAAAATTGAGCATATTGATTACATGTGAATGGTAACATGTTGGACATAGTAGGTTAAGTAAATATATTATTGAAATTTTATCTGTTTCCTTTTTACTTTAGAGATATAGCTTCTAGGAAATTTCCATTTACACATGTGGCTTGCACTGCACATGTATTAGGCAGTACTGCTTAGACTGTGGATCAGATGTCTTCAGGGAAGTTATGAAATCTTTCTACGTGAGGACTTTATGGCAGTAGGAACGTGCGGGCACGCGTGCACGCACACACACACGCACACACACACACACCCCCACACCCCTGCCCTGAAAAGAATGACTGCTCAGGAGAGCCAGTAGTGAGTGTTTCCAATTAGGTAAGAGTGAGTTCACATGGCAGGAGCCAGTTGCCTGGGAGGTAACAGGGGCTGAGACCGGCAGAAAAAAGACAGCACAACCAACAGGAGCCCATCTGTTACATTGTAGGGGATACGTACAGGCTGAATGTGCATCTTAATTTAGATGGTACAGAAATAGTTATAAAAATGTTAATTCTTCCAAATAATCGAGAGCTATAAAAGCTAATAAAGGAAGAATATGTGGTGGAAAAAACACATTAGGTTTTGGGGTGAATTATTTTCAGTTTTAATTGCTCAGTAATCAAATGAAGCTAATATTGGGAGAACAGTAGCCACTACCAATATCAAATAAATCACAAGAATCATATGGAGTGGGAAGTTTTTCAGAAATGAAGACTTCAGGCAGAAAACTAACTATCAGTTGCTCCTAGGAAGCTACTTCCATAGCTATCCGTGAGAGCAATTCCCTCAGGGTCATTAGAACTGGTTCCCACAGCGTGTTCCTGGTGCCAGTCAGGACTAAACTATGGAAGGAGAGTGGAGATTACCTGTCTGGTCTACCAGGATTTCTAGTTAAGACAGATTTTCCATCCACTTACTCTTCCAAGGACAGGTGGTGAGGTTCTGTATCCCCTAAGGCAATGGATGGATATAATGGTTTAATTACCAGCCACACTGAAGGTTTTCTGAGTCCTGAAAGAAAACAAAAATCCGAATGACTTGGTTCTTCAGTAGCTTGCCCTTCTATGGAGCTTTAGTCTCTCTTTCAACTTCAAAGAAACACACTTAAAATATTTCCATTTTAGTTGCTGGATGAATTTGAATAATATGTACACTTACTTAATCACCTGCCACCCCTATCAAGATTTACCACATTTCCGTCATTTCAGAAAATCCCTGAGACCCTTAGCAAAGAATCTCTTCACCCCCAGGCCCGGTCACTGTTAGTGATCTGCTTTATAACACACAAGATTCTTTCTGCCTTTTCTGTAACTTCATGTAAATGGAATCCTAATCTTCTCTGCTGTTCGGCCTCTTTAGCCAAAGATCATGTTCTTGAGATGCACAAATGCTGTAATGCTTGTGAGTAGCTAATGCCTTTTTGTTGCTGAATAATATTCCATTGTATGGATAAACCACATGTATTTATTCCTTACTGAATAAAGAATAAATCTGGGTAGCTCCTATTTTGGGGCTACTATAAATAAAGGTTCACAGGCAGGTTTTGTGTGGAACTAAGTTTTCAAATCAACTGAATAAGTACCTGGGAGCATGATCACCGGATCATATGGTAAAACTGTGCTTATTTTTGTAAGAAATGGCCAAACTATCTTCTAAAGTGGCCGTGGTAGTTTGAATTTACAGCAGCACTAGTCCCTGTTGCTCTGTGTTCCTGCCAGCATTTGGTACTGATAGTGCAAAAAACCTTAGCCATTCTGAGAGGTACATAGCGTTATCACCTTATTGTTTTAATTTATAATTCCCTAATGACAAAATATGTTGAGAATTTTTTTATATAATTATCACCAATCTGTTTATCTTCATTGAGGCAGTATCTGTTCAATTAATTCTTACCCTATGGTTTAATTTTAAGCATTTTGCCTGTTTTAGATACCAATCCTTTATCAGGGATGTGCTTGGCAAACATTTCTCCCAGTCTGGGGCTTGTCTTTTCATTCTTTTAACATGTCTTTCACAGAGCAGAAGTTTTTAATTTTAATAAGCTCAAACTGAATGTTTTCTACTGTAACATTTTAATGCCAGTAGTAATCTTTTATTAACTATATTTTTGGGTTATTTGATATGCATTTGAATTTTCTGAAGATTTTATTAAAAATGCAAATACTTGAGTCCCCCCACAGAGGGATTCATATTTATTCAGTCAGAGGAAGGACACAGAATTTGGCATTTGAATAAGTTCCCACGAGATTACAGGGCCAGCCCCCTCTTTATACATGGCTCCAGGCCTTTCCGTTATCTTCAGTAAGTGAAGACTTAATGACTCCTATTTTGATTTTCTTTTTCATCCTTTTCCTCTTGAGATTGCAAGATGACTGAAAAGTTATGTGATTTCACTGTCTTGCTGTGCTGCTATAACAGAATACTCAAGGCTGGGTCATTTATAATGAGTAGACCTTTTCTGGCTCATAGTTTTGGAGGCTGGAAATCGAGGGGCAGGTGCCCAAACCTGGGGAGAGCCTTCTTGCTGCGACTTCCATGGCGGTAGGAGAGAGGCTGAGAGAGCAGACAGAGCTGAGCTCACCCTTTTATAAGCAGAGTAACCACACTTAAGAGTAGGCCGCACCTGGTGGCCTAGTCACCTCTTCAAGGTCCCATCTCTTAATACTATTGCAATTATGGCAATTCGATTTCAACATGAATTTTGGAGGAATGAAAAAATCATAGCACACAAATTATTATTTTGCTATTGGTGTACCAAATAATAATTAAATTTTTCTGGAATCCTATAAATAGCATGACACCTCCTGGGAGAAAGCATGGCCCTAAAAGTGTCTATAGCCTGATCCCCAGACCCTGGGGAGAGCTGAGTGTGTGATTGTGCAACTCTCAGGAACATCACAAGGCCAGCATGCTCAGTCTCAGACAAGCCCCTCTGGAGAGGGGAAGGTGGTGACCTGTAGGTCTTCTCTACCAACCAGAGGGCCTGAAGAAACTTAAGGACGTTGTTTTTCAGCCATCTCAGCAGAAGCCAAAAATAGAGAGGTATTATCTCCAAAAGATTTGTGGATGTGGGTTTCTTTGTTATGTAGAGAATCTTTGTGAATTTCATGCAAAGCTCAGGCAGTTCTTGAGAGTTTTTGTTGTCTGTTTGTTTTTAATCAGCAGAAGGATTGCCAGATTGTACTAAAAGGGACAGAGAGATATGAAATCAAAGAGGGCTGTTGGAGTCTAGAATTCAGCTGCGAGGAAGCAGGTTGACAATACTTCTGGGACTTTGGGCCTGGTCAAAGATGAGATTTTGGGCACTGAGCAGACACTATGGGGGGGTCAGACCCCTGGGGACCTGGGGACGGACTGAATGTACTTAGTGTCTGGGAAGGATGTGAATCTCCAGTGCAGAGGGAGGACTGCAGCTGACAGGACAACCCTCTGAAGATAACCATACCCTAATCTCAGGACCTGTGGATATGTTGCCCTATTGGGCAAAAAGAACTTTGCAGGTATTTATAGTTGTGAAAAGAAGGAGATCATCTTGGATTACCCAGGAGGTTTCAATCTACTCGTAGGGGCTCTGGAGTAAGTACAGAGATGCTGCAGAACAGGACAGAGACTGGAAGTGTTGGAGGCCTGGCCCCTTCACTGCTGGAGAGGGTCATGTGCGAGCTGAAGAGAACTGGGGGCAGCTCTAGGAGCAAGTGTGGCCCCCACTGACAGCCAGCAAGGAAATAGAGATCTCTGTCCTCCCGTAAGGAACTGAGCTTGGCCAACAGTCTGATTGAACTTGGAATTTAATTCTTTTCAGAGCTGTAACATTGCGAGACCTTTAGGCAGAGGACCTAGCCATGCCTGTACAGACTCTGACCCACAGAAGCAGGTTTGCATTTAAGTCTGTGCTAAGTCACCATAGGAGCAATAGAAAGTGACATCCAGACGATGAGGTGAGCCACTGTGCAACATGAACCAAGCATATGAGCCAGTAGGGGTGAGCGTCTAAGGTGAGCACTTACGTACAGACATAGGAGAAACAGTACTGTTCAGGGACAGATGGGCCACGGGGGGGAAACTAAAGTGAGAACTAAAGAAGACATTTTGTTGACCAATATTTGATGTCAAAAATTATTAAAATGAAATTACTGTTTATGTATAAGAATACTATGAATGGGGGCCAGTGCTTCTTGATCTGAAGAGGAGGATCTTGGGAGGACCTTTATTAATTAATGACTTTCATCTTGGGAGGACCTTTATTAATTAGTGACCTTCATCCTGTATAAATTCAGGTTTTTACTCATGTTTAGGGTGCTGAGATTTCTTGAATTGGAAAGGAACAGAGTCCAGTATATAAACAGAGATAGGATTTTTCTCATCCTATCCTGAATAGCTTAATTACTGAAATAGAGAATGCAAATAATTTTTTTGGGTTGGGTTAAGCATTCTGTAGTAATAAGGCAATTTTAGTGTTCATTGATTTTTGTCATTCTAGGATGGAAATGGAGTCTGGGAAACCTAGTGTCTCTAAGCATCTGAAGTGCATTGAATCTTGAATCCTTCACATTTTCCTAGTCCACGGCCCTACTGTTGCTGGGTTGGGGTGAGGTTTTATGGCAGCAACTTATCAAGAAAATTGCATTCCTCCTCACTCATCTTGTCCTTCCTAGCAACCTAGTCCATAAACTCTTAAATCAGCTAAAAATATGACTTTTGACATCCTTCTAGTACAATTGCCCCAAATAATAAAGAAAGGAGGAAATACTCAACTCGAGTGTGAGAACTACCATTATAAATCTAGCTGGTTATGGTGGGAGGCTGTGATTAACTGCACCGCCCCAGGTGGGCTTCTGGGATTGCCACTGTGTGCAAGGTGAGGCAATTTCTCACAACTTCTGGACATTCATCCCCATAGATCATCATGTTGATTCATCAATCCTGAGAAGGTTAAGAGAGATAATTTCAATAGGCTGCTGTACCATAAGGCTTTAAAGGTAAGAGTTAACAGTGGTTTCAAGGTTGATACCAAGTGTTCTTTCCCCAGACTCTCCTCCCCCTTCTTCCCCCCAAAGTGTTACAATGATGGAACCTAATTCCCCTGTTGGCTCATCCTGTTCATTCCCCAATTTCTACAAATGAATCTATAATTCATCCACATAAACACAAAACCCTCATGGTGGTGGTGGTTGTTCAGTGTTTCTATTAGAATTAAACCTTTATTTGAAATGAAAATAACATGTCTTCATCTACTGATAGGCCTTTTGGTTATTTGTGACCACATTGATAGCTCAGAAATGGCTGAACTTAATATGCTGCTGACATTCTTCTCATGCCAGGGACGAAATGCAATGGCTGTCAGGGAAGTGGTTCTTGAAGACCGGTTCTTGATGGGAGCACCTAATGGAGCCAGAGTTATTTTTTGACCTTTAGGGAGCCTTCAATTAAGAGAAACCTATATCATGCTCTGTGGCTTAAATAGATAATGGCTTTATTGATAAATATTCTGTTATGTGCATATGCATATATATCTCTATGTGTCTTCAAAATTGAGTATGTGTCTATAAACTGAGGTTTTTCTAGAATTTCTCTCATGCAAAATCTTTGCTGTTGTACTGGTTCCTGAAATGCCACCACAAGCTTCTATTCCTTGAGGCTTTTCCCTAGTTAGAATGCGAATACTCAGGACTACGTTAATGCTAGTAGCTTTACTCAGTGCCTCGTCTTAATATGCATGACATTAAGGGAGCAAATTCATCAGATCATCTCCTGAAAGAAGTTTTGATAAAGGGGCAGTTACAGTGTTGAGGTTGGTGACTGGTGGAGCTGGGTGCTTCCTCCCTGAAAGGCCATCTGGGTGAGGAGGGGCTGAAACAGTCCTCAGGTAGTTGACTATTTTTCTTGGGATTAACCTTAAAAATGAATGTTTAGCTTTCCTCTATAGTTTATCCTTTTTTCTTTTTTATACAAAGCTTAATTTATAGGGTGTTGAATCAATGAACGAACCAATATGTCTTCACAGGCACCAGCTGGAGATGTTTTGGATTACCCTGATAACATTTTTGAATTTTTTTTCTTGGACTGAAAGAAGAGGCTTCTCTTGCAAATTCCACTGAATTAAATGATAAGCTCATTTAAAAAATAAATTCACAACAGTATTGAGACTAAACTTTGGCCAAATATCTGGATACCATGGCAAATAAAATTGCAAACATGCTGTTACATGTTGAGGTTGAAAATCTCTGTGTGACATACACACAGCATCTGGCTTGAGGGTTGGGAGGTGCTCACAATATGTGGGTGTGCAGGGCTCAGCTGTTGTCCAGGGCTGGGCAGGCTGGTCAGTTGTCAGTGCTGACATTCTATGATCTGAGGAATAATTAAGAGTTTTGTGTATTAAAACCAAGTATAACAAAGAAGAGCAATTACTAATATCAAGATCAAGTTCCTTTGACAATTATTCACTGTGGTGCTGGAGGAATGTTTATAGTTTGATGTCTATTTCATTCACTTGCCATTAATTGCCCAAGATTTTTTTAAAAAGTCTATATTTCAGTAGAAAGACATTCTTATACAAAAGAAGTCTGGTTTGAGATTGGGTTATGGGTAGAGCATTTGTGTGGGTGGTTTGCAGATCTAGTTTAATAACTTTGAGGTCAGGAATGCCATGCTCAGGTCAAAACATTGCATAATGAACGAACAATTGCAAATAGGCTGGGCCAAGAAACACTGTGGATTATTTAGTTTTGTTTATTTTTATTATGACATCTTCATTTCCATCCTTTTCATTTTTTTTTTTTGCTACTGCATCAAACTTCCACCCTTCCCTTCCTTACCCTTCCCTGTTTCTTCCTCTTACCCCATGCCCAGCTGCCTCTGTCCACCTCTTGTAACTTCAAGACTTTTTCTCTCATCCAGCATTTCCGTGACCCCACATCTCTCATGTTCCAATGTTTATCAAAACTCTTTGGACTACTGACATCACACTCTCCTAAGGAGCTTGTTAAGAGTGTAGACTTCTGTATATTAACTGCTCTACAGTTAACAATTCTCTTTTCTCTTTCTCTGTTCTAAGGCTTAGTACTTACCTGTGTGTCCCATTTCCTCAAGGAGATATTTTGTTTGAAAGTGAAAGTGGCCTGACGTAAACCTGCAGATTTACAGTCCAGAGGAGTGACCCCCATGTGAAGCCCTTGGTGGAGGGTGGTTAATATTTAATTTAACCTCTTTCTCTGCCTACACTTCCTTGGTCTGGGGTCAAGTTCCCTAGATGTAGTAAAAAGGGGCAGGGGAAGAAAACAAAAACTAAATAAGGAAGGAATAACTTCGGTAGGTATTTTTAGGACATAGATCAAAAGACATATTTACATTACTCATTTTAAAATATATTTGATGATGTCGTGCCCTCCTGACATAACTATTATTCCTTTATCTCATGACCTATATTTTTCACATCTTAATAAATTGATAAACTCATTGAAGACATAATAATTAGGAAATTGCACATACAGTGCACTGGTTATTACCTGTACATCATTTATATTAAAGCCTATTTTTCTCAATTGCAAAGGAAAGTCTTAAGAATAATTGCATAGTTACCAAAATTTTTAAAAATTTCTATTTAAACAAGCACAAAATGGCAAATGAATTTCAATTAAAATCCTTCCTCTGTTTGGAGTAGCTTAGATTTCTGCGTGAAACAAGACAACATGAAAACTTTGTTTCCTGTGAAATGCTGAAATATGAACTATTTTGTCAAAATTTCTGCAGGAAATCTCAAGAAGCTCTATGGAACTCATCATAGTGAATCTGTCTTTCTTTTCTCTTTCAACATCATTTTGTTTGATTGCTTTTTCCTGACCAGGTAGCATGGCATTGCTGTTACATAAATTAGAGGGACATGGGAGATTTAGGATTTTAAAATATAATCCCTTCTAAAAAGTGTATCTCTGCAGAATAAATCTGACTATATCTTAGACCTTCAAATAAAACTCATGATTCAAAACTATTTGTCATTAGTCTGAAATCCTAAGAGAACAAAGGCTAAACCATCCAGCTTAGATATGGTCAGTCTGTTAGTTATATGTTGTTCTGTGCCATCTTAAGGGAGCTCTTGCCCAGATTCAGCAGAAGTCACTCATTTCAGACATTATAAGAGGAGTGCATACAGCATGGTGGAAGAGGAATACGGTATATACCTGTTAAAGAAATGGGCTATTCTAAAACAGACATCCCAGCAAATCTAGAGCTCAAATTATTCACACAGGTTAAAGCTTGGTCAGAAATTATCTTTTCTGGATAGTCATTATGGAAAAATCCTTTAGAAAAATATTTTCATTTTGGTAATGACAAGTTGGCCTAAGAGAACAGGTACCATTGAAGGAAAATTTTCTTTAGCTCTAATTAACAAGGTGATTCATAGCCCCAAATCTTTAAATACTTAGCTGTTATTAATATTTACACCGAGAATGCCATGTATTTGCTGCTTCAGGAGAAGAAAAAAAGGACTAGAATGTGATTAATACATTTTATAGTGGCTTAATAGACAAAACAAAATAAAAATTACATTGCCTTAAGGTTTCAGTATGGCATGGTGGAGATATTTCTGTCCTCTTCTTTCCTCAAAAATATTCCAAAACACAAGGAGACCAAGAAATAAAAAATACAAAATTTATCATCAGCAAAATTAAAAAGGAACTGAAATAGTCAGGTGGCATTGTGGGTGAGTGTTGTCGTAACAGCAAGCCTCTTTACCATGCTCAGTCTCGGAAAGACTCAAGATTAGGAAGGCCCAGCTAGGTGGCAGGTGGGGTGGTAGGGGCATGGTGTTCCTAATCACACGGGGGGCGGGGTCCTTAGGCTCAGAGGGGGTTGGTGAGAAGTGAAGGATGGCAAGGGGAACCTGTGAAGGACAGTCTGCATTTGGGCTCCAGAACACAGCCAGACGGTGCTGCTCTAGTTAACAGGCGGGAACATTATCCTCTGGGGAGACTGAAACACCCCAGAGACAAGAATCAGAGAGCGACAGTTTGTCCCTGACAAAACTCAATCCTACATGCCCCCCCCATCTGGCCCCCATCTGCCCCCGGCCTGCCCATCTGCTGCCCCAGGAACTTTCCATCAGCATCTTGGGGCTTCAGCCTTGATTATAAAGAGATAAACAAGGATCATCAGATACACAAGAAATGATCCAAGAGAAAGCCTAAATCAAAAGCAAAGAAACAGAAAAGGATGCTCAGAGAACACTGTGAACGGGGAAAGTTTGAGCGAGACCGTCATTCACATCTTTGGAAAGCTGCGAGATGATAATCCATTCCTGAAGAAAGAAGGGGATGGTCTCTGAACATTCAAACAATACACAAGAGCCCTTATAACTAAACACATGAAACACCTAAACATAATATTTAATGAAAGTATTGGAGTTTTAGAATAAAAAGAAATAGAAATGGATATTGGGCAGGAAAGACAAGAAAACGACAGGATCAGTTCAGGTGGGCTAAATATCTAGTGGTAGGAATTCCAGGAAAAGGAAACAGAAAATTTTACAGAAAAAATTTCAAACAAATAATATTATAATATTTCCCAGAAACAAAGAATACTCTTCTTTATAATGAAATAACCCGATAAATGTCCAGCACAATGGATAAGACGAAAGAACCACTCAGGTCTATTCATTACGTATTTTGGAACAAGGATAAGGAGAAGTTCTAACAGACTATAGAGCGGAAGGACTGGGCAGGCAATCCAGGAAAGAAAAACATCTGATTTCTCAATAGCGATAAGGCAATCTAGAAGATAAAGAAAGAAGAGTTTCAAAATTTTTATTTTCAACCTAAACTTCTAAACCTAAAAAGATTGCTATTCAAAAGCAAGGATGCTGCTTCAATTGCCCGGGGTGTCCTCCTCATAAAGTATTCTCCCAGGCCAATTTTATCAAGCATTTCCCTTGCACTCTCTCTAAGAAATTTTATTGTTTTATGTGTTAAAGTCTTAATCCTGTAATTGAGTAAAGGAGGTGAAGTCTATGTTGCTTAGTAGGATATAAGCACTCCAATTTGTACAAATAATCAACACACTGAATCCCATAATGGCATAAATGTATTTATGATCTATGTATGAATGACATAATAAAGGAAAAAGCAAGGATGCAGCAAAGAAGTGGAGAGATGTAAAAAAATCAAGAATTTATTGCTGTGCACCTTTCCTCAGTAAAGGCTGGAAGACGCAGTTTATCAAAAAGAAAGGTGAAGGGTTGAAGGAAGAGGTGGACTTTGGTTCTTGGGAACCGACACATGTGCAGAAGACGCAGACGGGGACGTCATGATGGAGAAGCATATGTGAGGCCAGTGGCCATGTGGCTTGCCCTGAGAGCAGCCGGCCAAAGGCAGAAATGGTAAGGGTGAAATTTCTGATGCATTTGATCATGCGGAAAATAACATCCAGAGGGTTTTGCACAGCCGTCAAAGGGTGCCTTAGTAAAGACTTAGTAAATATTCAAAGAAAATTAAAGATGAGAAAATGATGCAGGTGTCAACTGCAGGTAAAACAAAAGGTGACATAAAATGAAAGCATAATCGTCTGTATCTTGGTTGGAAATAAACTATTACATGTGTACAACAACATAACATGTGAATTTGTTTAAAGGTTGAATATAAATGTCTTAACACAATAATTATGAGAAAGACATGATGGCTATGTTAGCCACTTGGATGAGAGTTTTCCAAACTGCATATGGAAGCAACACACTGTATCCTATGATAGAACTAATGTACAGAATTATGATCTAATAAAAAATAAATTAAAAAACAAAACAAAACAAAAAAACCCCTCATAAAACTGTATTAGAAATTTGAAGAGAAGAAAAGAGCATGCAAATATACTACGATTTATAATTCCTAAAATGTTGCATTAATTTGCATAAAGTTATTGAAGGATCAGAAAATAGTCTTCGCGTATTTGCGTCATTGAGAGTGATCAGAGATGGGGTAACTGCTAACACTGCCAAGTGTGGTCTCCTCCGGGAAAGAGAAGGTGGAGAGAGCTTGGGAAACAAAGAAGGTTGCTTCTGTTTTGTTTCTCGTTATTATCGTCTTGGAACTATTTAACTATTCAATTATTAAAACTACTTGCAAGTAATACTTTCAGCAAAGCAAACATCAATAAAAATTAAATTAAGAAAAAAGCAACCCAACATTTCTGAAGTCTCAAGACACCTCTGCTGGGCTGGCGTCACCAATAAACAGCCACCTGGTAAAATATTAAAGTCACATCCCTCCGTGGAATCCAAAATGAGAGGTGTGACTTCAGATTCACCACATCGTATTGAACAGTAACTTCAGTAAACATACTAATACTTCCTAAGTGATTAACGGGTATCAGCATCACACATCAGAAACGTGTCACTGCAAATTCCTTATCAGTTTGGTTTCTGCCGCCACGTGGACCTAGAGGGGAGGTAAGTGTTGTGGGAGAAGGAAGGTGGACAGCTCAGGGTAGGTTCCTGAGGGTCACAGGTGGGGCTGGTCTGTCTGCCAGGTGCACAGGGCTGGGGGATCCGCAGCCTCGGGGCCACATGTGGCCTTTGGGATCCTTGAGTGCAGCCTTTTGACGGAATCCAAATTTTACAGAGCAAATCCTTTTAATAAGAATAGGAGGAGCTTCAATAAAATGCAGAAATCAGGGTGAAAAGGGTATGGGAGAACACGGAGGCTCTCGGATTCAGACTTAAATGACCAAGGATGTACGGGAGAGCCTCGAGCTTACAGCAAATTCTATTTTTAATTAAATCATAATCTAGATAGATATAATCTAGATAGATATTCTTTGGCACAGAGTTTACTGCTTTTTAAATTGATTTATGTTTTGTCTCCAAGAATATTCTTCTTTCATCAGCCTTGTTGAATTTGCACTTTTCAGAAAGGGTTGGATCTTCATTACTTCAAATCAGAGCCTCTAATTTCCCTGGTAAAACTTGCAGTATAGTCACAGGTGAGTCTGTTTCGCCTTCCCCACCCAGCATTCCATGCTCCCCGGAAGGCCAAGTTTCCAAACAGGAGGGATCAACAGACAGCCTCTATTTGTCTCCTCTACCTGGAGTGCCTGCAGCTCGTGTGATGCAAGTGTCTCCTGGATTCCAGCTGCAAGAACAATGATGCCATCTGTTCATGTGTGGGTCACCAGCCAGCAGATGGGAAACTTGGGTAAGCTTGCTTTTCTATTCTGAGATTGACCCCAAACGGGAAGGTTCATATTCTCTCTCTCTCCAGTACTGAAAAAGCACTTTTTGTGTTTGATTGGTATTGAAGTTCTAAAAGGCACTTATTTTATAAATGAAATAAAAAGAGTTGTTAGTCTCTACATGCTGCTGCTTTAAGACCCGTGGGCAGGTGTTTGGGTTTGGAGCGGGAAGGGCAGCCATGTTCAGGAGTCTGCAGAGGCCTGGGGAAGGCCAGAGACAGGGGACTGAGAAGAACGGTGACACCTGTGCCTTTGTGTCTTAGTTCTGCCCTCAGAACAGCTTGGCAATCCTGCCAAAGAAGAGTCAACTTGCCAGATGCAAATAGTGCCCTCGCCCCCCCTGCTTATCCCACATTCTCTGCTTTATCAGCTGGTGAACACAGACATTCGAAATTTTTATTTCCTGAGGCCCAGCCTCCCCGGGTCTGTCTGTGAAGAGTCTTGACCCTGATGCGGCTGTAAGGATTCTTCACGACTCTTACTTGTGCCCAGGAGAAATCTGTCCTCAGCTTTTAGCTCATTTCCCCTCAGGAATCACCACCTTGTCACCTGCAGGTTGGTCACTCTTGGGATGTAAACATTCTCCTTTGTGTTACGATCCCTGTGGACAGAGAGGAGGGTCTGGTTCGAGCCTTCAAGCACTGAGGGTCTTATGATGTGGCTCTTCCATGCTCCACTGAGCCTGCTTGGCCAAGTCCAACTTTTCAACATTGTGCAAAGCCACCTTGTGAATGAACTACCAGCTTTGATGGTCTGGGGTCTAGAGGAGCTCCGCTGCCAGTGCTGAGGTGAGGATTGCAGGGACACAGGCAGGTGGCGGCCAGGCCAGCCGACCAGTCCATGGCATGACTGCTGCTTCCATTAGGCTGAGTATTTGGGCCACCCCAGGAGCCTCTGCTGCCTTCTCGCTGTGACTTCCCACAATGGGGGAGAATCCTCCTTCTTTCTGCATTATATCTACCCAAGGTGTGTCCCATGTGACATTTCTGAGGTCCCCACGGTCACCTCACTCCACTGTGCCTAGATGTACTCTGCTAAAATGAGCGGGTCAGGACAATGCTGGTCTCACTGTGCTTAGAAAGAACTTTGGCCCTCATCTGCTCAAGACCTTTTGATTTCCAGTAAATCTTATGCTGTGATGCGATATTTTACCTCTGCCAGCTGGTTCCATGTGTCCCCGACTTCTCATGTCTAACAACCATGTCTTCAGGTGCCTAAGCACCATGCCACAGTGGGAGACAGGTTTTCATAAACCTAAGTGTCCAGCTCAAAAATCAGAAACACACACATACACGCGTGACCCAACTCTGCTGCTGGAAACCCTCAAATCAAATAGACTAGGACGGCAGAAGGTGGTCTGATGTGTAACCTTTTCTGTGGAAAAAGGAGGAGGGAAATTATTTCCGATTCTCATCTTCTCAGGACACTGGAGTTCCAAGAGTAATTCTGTTGCCACTATCAACACTGAAACTGTAAGCTTGATATGTCCACATTTTGTTATGGTTTATTGTTTACGAAGTTATGGAGAAAACAGCCTAAATTCAGACATTTAAACATTTCTCTAAAAATCGAACGGCATCGATTTTGATGCTTTTTAAGAACAATACTTTCTATGTAACTATCTTTCTGTCCATCATCATGAATTTCAAGTTATTCTGATGTTATTTCTGTGTTAAATCTAATCTGTGACATCCCCCGGTGGACATGCTTGGTTAATAATCAAGGTGGTCACTCCTTTTACATACCCACAAAGCCCTGCAATATTTTTATTAAATTCAGGTAGAGTTAGGCAGTGAAATGCAGGTGCCTGGGACAGTCTCGACCCAGCTCCTCCACATACATCATCACCCATGAACAGGTTATCTTTGTTTAAATGTGTTTGGTATTGAGATATGGTTTAAAAATATGCCCAAAGGATAAAAGTCTTGCTCCATTAAAAGCTAATTCACAAATTTCTTTTTCTTCTCCCCTCCCCTTGAAATAGGTATGTAGAATATGGACGTTTAAAGACCAGCCTTAGCATGTCGACGCCTGTGTAATGAGTAGAACTTCTTGTCTGGATATGAGCTTCCCGGGATGTGAGGGTAGTGCTGACGGGAGGTGAACGCAGGAAATACCACTGCATGTATTCAGTGCTGTAAGTTGCAGTCTAAGCTGATGAAAATTGGTTTGCTTTATGGAATTTAAATGAATTTCAATCTTCATGTCTCCTTACTGAGAATGGAAAAAATTATTTCTCTCGGAGCTTAGAAACATGTAACGTTTGTCATTATGAAGGAGGGGTGCAGGCCTATCTTAGGATTTTGGAGGAAATTGTGCTGGGTCGGTTCCTGGGGAATTGGGGAGACAGCAGCCTGAACATGATGCCACATTAACAGCGGGCCATGCCGTAGGCTCCCGCCCTCGGTGCCCTCTAAAGATACAGGGTAGAGTGGGATGAACCCAGTGTTGCAACCTGGCTTCTTTAAAGGGAATCCTGTGAGCAGCTCAGAGGAGCTGCAGAAAAGCCAGTGGGAGTGAGAGGCTGGCTGGCTGCTGTGGCTCATCTCTTGCCAGTTGTGTGATTTTAGGTAACTTATTTAACATCTCAAAATTCAATTTCATCACCAACAGTTCATCATTTTGTTTGTTTCTGATTTATTTTCAAGGACAGAGTTTCCTGATTTTTGTGTAGTAAAACATATCATGTTTTTATTTTATACTTAGTCTTCTGGGTTTTTTTTTAAGGTCTTGTTTAAGAATTTTTTTTTTTTTTTTTGCAGTTTTTGGCTGGGGCCGGGTTTGAACCTGGTATATGGGGCTGGTGCCCTACTCCTTTGAGCCACAGGTGCCGTCCTTTTAAGAAATCTTTTCCTGGGTAGAAGAGATGATGAGGAAATCCTCACATAGTATTTTCTAAAAGCCTTAACATTTGTTTTTAATATAAGATCTATATTCAGTCTAGAGCGAATTTCTGGGCAAATTGTAACAGATAATTTCATTTTTCCCCATATGTGTGTGTAATTGTCACAACACCTGTCTCAGTCTCCTGTGTGTGCTGCTGTAGATGAATGACTGACACTGGGTGATTTGTAATGCACAGAAATTTATTGGCTCACATATCTGGAGGCTGGAAAGGCCAAGGTTGCAGGGCTGGTGTCTGGTGGGGGCCTTCATGCTGCATCAGCCCAGGGTGGAAGGGCAAGGAGAGGGAGAGAGAACAAGAGGGGGGCCAACTCCTGCTTTTTATTTGTTTTTTTGAGACAAGAGTTGCACTTTGTCACCCTCGGTATAGTGTCATGTTGTCACAACTCACAGCAACCTCAAACTCTTGGGCTTAAGCAATTCTCTTGCCTCAGGCTCTGAAGTAGCTGGGACTACAGGAGCCCAGCACAACACCCAGCTATTTTTTTGAGATGAAGGTCTTGCTCTTGCCCAGGCTGGTCTGGAACCTGTGAGCTCAGGCGAGCTTCCTGTCTTGGCCTCCCCAGTGCAGGGATTGCAGGTGTGAACTACCGCACCCGGCCCTCCAACTCCTGCTTTTATAAGGAACTCACTTCAGTGCTAACAAACTCAGTCCTGAAATACTGGCATTAATCTATTCACAAGGGCAGAACCCACATCCCCTAACCACCTCTTAGAGGTCTCACCTCCACATACTGTCACAATAACCACTAAAGTTTAGCCTGAGTTTGGGTGGGGACACACACTTAAACCACGGCAGTACCGTATCTTCATTCATTTATTATTATTATTTTTAAAATTAGAATGCCTTATGAATTTGCGTGTCATCCTTGCACAGGGGCCATGCTAATCTTCCCTGCATCAGTCCAACTTGAGTATATGTGCTGCCAAAGCGAGCACGTATCCTAAATCATGTCTTTATTTAACGATAGAGTCATTGGAAATCTTTCCTTTACCTCTGTGGTCCCTAAACCCTGGCTGCAGACAGATTCCAGTCCTCAGCCTTTTGTGAACCGTGGACAGGGTGGGGGACAGCATCACCACTGGAGCTCTGCTTCCTCTCCTATCCTCCCACTCTCACCCCACTCTGTGGAAAAACTGTCTTCCATGAAAACAGTCCCTGGTGCCAAAAAGGTTGGAGACTGCTGCTTTACCCTGCCGTTCTGAAGTGACACCTTGAGGACTTATCAAATGACCACAGGGTTGGAGGCTGATGCTGAGTTCTGCAATTTCCTCCATTACATCAGTATCATTCTCTTTTAATGAATTTTAATATCTGGTACAGCAAGGCCTCATGTCTTGGTTTTCTGTTTCTTCAAAATAGCCTTGTATTTTCATGACCTTTCCCCCTATGAATAACATATTACCTGCTCAGATTACAAGCACACACATACAAAGAGAATGGTTTGGAACCCTGTCTAGAACTATATTGAATGTACAACTGAATTTGGGGTGATTTGATATCTTTACAATATTGAGTCTTCTCAGCCAAGGACACAATATAATGCATTTCCATAGGTCTTCTCGAATATTTTACAAAGGAACTCTATAGTTTTCTCAGTGGAGAGAGAAAATGTTACTATTTTTACTACTATTTTTAATATTTTTTACTATTACTATAGCTTTTACTATTGCTAAATATTTGAAAATTCTGATACAATAAAATATTTTTATGCGAAATATACCCTACCTACAAAAGAAGCTTGTCAGCCAATGGTGTAAAGCTGATGGATCTCAGCAGGTGCACACGTGCACCATCAGCGCCAGACCCGGAGGACTCCCTGCACGCCTCTGGGTCCCTATTCCATTTCTCCCCCCGCAGTCGATCTCCGTAGCCTATTCAGTTAGTGTCTTGAACGGTCAGTGCAGGTACTGGGGTCCGCTAGCCAATTTCCCACAGAGATTTGGTAAGATTAATTGTCCAGATCAAATTTTATCACTAGGTAGGCACTTTTCCTTAAAAACAAATTCACAAAAAAATGGTATGGCATATAAAAATAGTTTCGGGATATGACTGCCAAGGCTCGTGATGGGAGCCGACACAGCGGCAGCTGGGACCGGAAGCAGAATGGGTTGCTGTGGAGGAGCGTTTCCTACTTCGACAGAACTGCAGGGCCGGACCGGCTGCCAGGAGCAAGCTGAGCGACCTGAAGGCTGCAGATGAAGTGGCACAGGATGTGGGACCAGACAGCGGGGACCTGGGTGGGGACGCGCATTAACACCCATCCACCTCTCAATCATGCCAATTGCAGCAGTTGTTTCTCTACTGGTTCCAACACAGAAAAAAGAAAATATTCCATCTACTTGCATTTTCCAACATAATTTTTGGAATCTCATTCCTTGTTCCCAGAAAAACTTTCCAATCTAGTTATTCTTCATTTCAGATTCAGGAGGAATGATATGGGTAGTGTAAGAACTAATAATGATAATAAAGAATAATTTCATAGATAGGATGGCTTAAAAAGCAAAAGGGATATTTTCACAGCTCTGCACCATCTGATATATTCGACTATGAGAAAAGAAAGTCGGAATCTATCTGCTCTTTGTTGGTTTCATCCCTACTTTTTGTTTTAAATAAAACAAACATGGGGTCAGAGAAAAAATTTAAACTGTGACTTTCTAACTAATACTATAAAATATCTTAGACGCTGGTCTCCAAAATAATTATTCCCGTGCCAATTTGGATTCACTTGCTATCCTAATTGGGAGATAAACTAATTAAAGGATATAATATCAATTATATTGGCCAACATAGAAAAGAATTCTAGAAGTTTCATCCAATCTCACTCAATATTGCAACTTATTTACTTTAATAGATTTGGGCAAATTAGTTCCTTAATTATCTCCTGTAATTGACATCAGTGTAAGCAATAGCCCTTCACAAACAATGGCCTTAATGGCTCCATGCTTCTGTGGAGATGTTTCTGTTGAGATCATGACACGGAGCTCTTCCGGGATGACCCTGAGAATCGAGACACTCTTTTGAATGTTCCTCGGTAACAGTAAATTTTCATCATCAGAGTGAGCTGGAGATCTCTAAAGACCCCAAGAGGCATAACACCAAAACCAGCCGTGCTGGATAGTGAGGACAATCAGGCCAAACGGAATGGATTGCTTTGGTTTAGGAAAACTGGGCAGATACAAGTGATGAACCCAAGGTTTTTATTGTGTGGTTTGTGTACTGTTGCACAAAGATTCTATTCTGAGCTAATTTTTAAATCTGTTTAGTACAATAGCAGCCTCATTTGAATAACTATAGAGCTTCCAAGTGAGTGTTTTAAAGGATACCTATTCAGAAGCTACTTCACTTAGAAAAAATATTTCTCTAAGAAATATTGTTGATAATAAGGATAGTAGCAGACCGTGTGCTGGGAGCTTGGATCTGCAGAATTGGGGAGGTCAGTGTGTGAATCACTTGAGATGCAGTTTGGAAGCGTTTCCCTAATTGCTTCTGTCTCAAGGTTGTGTCAGTTTCAGCTGAACTCCACCCTGGGCTAGGAAGTACCTTGGACAGCAGCAGCAAGGCCTCATTTTCACGGGACTTTCTTTCCTAACCTTTTGAGTGCTGTTTCAACGTGTGAGAAATAAAAGCTCTTACACTGAGAAGAGACATTAAAACAACTTCTCAAACTCCCTTCCCTGTGTGATCACTTTTAATAAAATCCACAGGAACACTTCTGAGAGGTTCACACAATTTGAACTCAAATTAAAGGCAGATCTCTATTAAGTGAACTCTTAGTCTGAGGACATTATAGTTAATTAAAACGTCACCTTTTCTATGTTACCATGAAAGGAAATTGGTATACCACGCAGTCGCTGGCATTAATGAGTTAGGACTCTCTGCAAATAAATTTTGCCCTAATTTTTTAAGACTAAACTTAACACCAACATTTATGGGCATAATTCATTCAGAGAATGTTCTTTTCAGAGAAAAAAAATTATGTCCTGTGCACTTTCAGGATAATTGAAAAGCTTATTTTGTGTAGAGATTAAATGTAGATAAAGCAATTTATTTTCCCTATATTGTTTGGAATAAGCAGTTTACAGTTTTCTGTAAAAGATAATCCCACAATTTATAATCTAGACATTTTATTATTAGACTTTACTAGGCTTTAATAAAATGAACTGGACATTTTGTAGTTATCCTTTCCTTTGCTAAGGTCTTTAATGCTTCCCAATCCCTGCCCCAGAGTGACCTTTGTAAGGAAGTTGGCTGGTTGTCATGGAGTACGCGTTAGAGCCAGAACCCCAATTGACAGCATCAAGAGTTGTGTGACCTACAGGCTCACCTCAAATGGAATCTCTTAAATGAATTGCACTCCAGTTGACTCTGGGCTTCCAATTCAAAATGAATACATTATACTTCAAGTAGATGGAAAGACAATGGACAAAGAGTATTCCTACTAAAGGTTTTTTAAATTTTGAGATGGGGAATTTTGATTGATGTTGATATAAATAAACCATACAGATACATGCACGTTTCTTTAAAAATTAAACTTAGAAGAGAATTCCTGAATGAGTGGTTTAGTAATGTGCCCATCTCACATGTGTGTTGGGCCGTCAGCTGTAAATAAAACACCTCAGTAATATGTTAACATAGGTAAGATTACTCATGTAAATAATGTCTGTAGCATTCTTACTTTACAGAAAAAAATAAAGTTCTGCATAAAATTTTCTCAGGTCCACACACTTAATTAGTATATATTGTTAGCCCTAAAGGATTTTACAAAGTAAAAGTGTAGATTTTTTGAAGAAACTATTAGTTCTTAACAAATAATTTCTTTTTAGTTTTGACATGCCAAGTATAGCGTATGATAAATAAGTTTATTAATCCTCTTAAACTTCAATACCTGGGGAAGCATTTAGATTCAGAATGTGAAGTGCCAATCATTCAGAAAGAACACATATTTCTCTAAGGAGTTGCCTCACGAATAAAATAAAAAATTATCTCATTACTGTATAAATTATCCAGGGTACAGCAAACAACAGAACACTAAGGCTGTCAGGAGGTGAGGTTATAAGGGTCAAACAGGTGTTCATTCCCAATGTAGACAAGTGAAGAACTTTGGCAGAGCTGAGTCCCCAAGGTCAGGAGGGGATGGGGCTTCTCGATCCAGGAGGTTAAGTCAAAAAACAGGGAAGTTCTTCTTCAATCAGAGCAATTTTTTTCTTGCACATTACTTTAATACATTGGTATTAAATTTGTCTTCCTTTGAAAAATAGATTACATATTGATTTAATTCTTCCATTGCACTTAGATACTGAGGATATATTGAGGTAGGAGAGAAACCAGGACTTCTGCCTTCCTGGAGCTGAGAAGGTCCAGTTTGTGATGGGGTCTCGGTGGTGAGAAGGCAGAGTAGAGGGTTTCATCCTAGGGGAAGGACACTGTGCTCTGAGAGTGAAGAGAAGCCTGAACCTGGTCTTATGTGTTGGGAAGATGTGGGTGCCGAGGCGAGTATCCTAGAGGAAGCTGTTGAGCTGGGATAAGAAGGGTCATAAGTTAAGTTCAGCGGAGAGTGAGGGTGAATGCCACAAGAAATGGGAACAGCAAGGGAGAGGGCAGGAGAGAATGGTTTGGGGCAAACTGAATGAATTTCAGTGTGGCTAGACCCTAGAATATGTTGAGGTTGGTGGCTGAAGAGTTTTAGGGACACTGGCTCAGGATGGAGGGATTGGTAAGAAAACAGGCCGTAGGGTCAGGGAAATTTGAACTCAAAGTGCAGTGGCTCCCTCTGGAAGACTTTTAAGCAGGAGGGTAACACAATTAGAATTGAATTCTACAAGCTCATTCTTTCATTCTTTCTATATGATCCTTCTAATATTTGAAGGCAGCTATGTGCTTCATTGTCATCTCTTCAACCTTCAAGTGGGAGGGTTTCTAGAACTTTCATCAACATGATCACCTTCTTCTGGGAAAATTTACAAAATGATGTTCGTTTCAAAACAGAGTGATCCAGATGGAATATAAATGGTGTATGCCACAGTCGTGTTCGTTACCTTTGTTTTTTGGCATTAATTTTTTGCTAGAATGTGTTAAAATTCTGTAGCATATTCTTTATTCATTTTGAGCTTTAAGATAAACTGAAACAAAACAGACTTTTTTCCTAACTAAAATGGACGTCTGGTCAAGTACCTCCCGTCATAGGTAAGAAGATTTCACCTATCCCTGCCGAACGTCACGTTTCAGTGCCTCATTCGTGTCTATCAAGGTTGTTGAATCTTGGTCCTGTCATTTGAGGCACTTTCCATCTATCTTGGTCTGTGTCAGCTGCAGATTTAATAAGCATCTTCATTAGTGGATGTTAGTAAGATTCCTATATCTTTGTCCAGCTAGAAAATTCTCTCCGGGGCTTCCTATGCAGGTTGATGAGAATGACTTTTCATCCCACTGTTTATTGAGCCAGATAGAAATCCGCTCAGGGATTCTCCAAACCACACTTCTTCCTATGATCCACTCATACTGTAAAATAAACTTGTCCAAGGATTTTGTTGAAAGCAATTTATGTAATTTCATTGATATTCTTTGTATTTCCCAATGTACCCATTTAGAAATGACTTTACTAAAGAACTGACTCTAGTTACTACTACATGTCTTTTTAACCTTTCTAACAGTCGATTAAAACATTCCTACAACTTTGCGGGTGTCAGCATGCATCTTCCCGACCTGTAGGTTCTGAATTGCAGTATTTCTCCTCATCTGGAACAATACACCTGCCATCTCCAGCTTTTGGCAGCTCTTCTGTCCTTCAGGGTTCCTTGATAGTTACTGAAATGCTGTAGTCCCTTGGTGGCACTTGTCACACTGGTTTGCAATGGGGAGATCACTTCTTCCTACCCTGTCTCCCTCCTGCCCACCAGCAAGAATGCCCCATTGGTGAAATAAGGGTAGCAACACCCACCCCTGGGGTTGTGAGAATGACGTGAGTTAGCACATGACAGGGAACTGCAACCGTGTACAGAGCAAGTGCTGATGAGCCATTCACTGTGAATAAATTTAAGAATTGTTGCTGTACATTAATTAACTTTTGCTTAAATTCCCTGAGAAGTCTGGCAAGGGAACCTTGAAAATGTATTTTTGATCTGTGATATAAAGATGACACTCACCTCTACTATTTATCTCAAAGAGGATCAGAGGCACCAAAAGGATAGTCTTTGATACTCAGAAACACGATTTGGGCAAGTAAGTTAATACACTGTGAATTTGGGATGAAGGAATCCAAAGTCACGAATTCCTTCCTGGCTAAGCACAGGATAGCTTAAAGGCAAAAATTCAAACACACTTCTGTACACAGCAAACAGCTACAGTTGGGTTTAACTAATTTTCTGTTTTGGTAAAATTAATTCTGGTTATTTAGCCCCCACGTCAGATATATTAATGGTGTATCAGTCTCAAGGTGGTTAAGAAATGGGGAAGATGAAGCTTCTCAGAAGGGCTATCGTCATTTTTTTGTATTTTCTTCAATTATTGAAGTTGTAACAGGCAGTTATTAAATTCTCAAAAATACTAATATACTTACTTAGTGATAAAAGTATACTTAAATCATCTATAAATAGTAAATATTCCTTAAAACACAAATTTTACTAAGCTAAAAATCTAAGTTGTCATTTTCTCTTTTGTAGTCTCTGCCGGAGTTGGTCCACTTAAATGCCGGGGGCTCCATTCCGGAAGAGAGGACAGCCCTACCCAAAGGAGATGATCTGGATGCAAAAATGGGTTGGTGCAAGGTTTCATTCGAGAGTAACTTTGTGTTTTATAAGCAAGAAAACTCTGGGCATTCGCAGTTATAATAAACACAGGTGCACCGTGGTTGGGGGTAGGGCATGAAGCCTGAATGGTTCTCAGAGCCATTCTTTTTCCACCTCAAATCCCTCTGTCCCATTCTGGCTTAACCTGATGTAGAGTATTTTTGGGAGAATGAAATACAATGCATGTAAAATCCAGACAAATAGATGTGGCTATTACATATTGTAAAATATAATATATAACAGCTAATATCACTAACTGCTTCTAAGACCTCTCTCTAGCTCAGACAGGCAGAGAGAGACAGCTGATCAGACTAACAAAAACAGCACGAGAGACGGTGAACACGCCCCCTAACAAGCTAGTTTCGAGCATTATTTACGAGAGATTTGAAAACTGATGAAATACCTCATAATTCTCGCCTCTTTAGGCCAAGACTGAAATGCAGTATTTGTAATTTACAAAGTAGACAGTGTCTCCTTCCAGAAATTTGAGAAAAATGAAGCGAGCATCGCCTGTGAGGTGTGTGTCTGGATATGCGGTTACTGTGCAGGCCATGGCGTCGAGCTGCCAAACTCCCGTCTGGCTCAGGTAAGGAGGCTTCACTGTGTGCTCACGTGGCTTCTGCAACCTAGAAGATGTTGTCTCCAGTCGTATCTGTCTGAGCACACAGGTGGGCATCAAGAGTGTATACTGACTTCTAAAAAAGAAAAAATCAATGCACGTGTATTCTCTTTCTAAGCTACATATATTGTGATATTTATCTATGTGTGATTTGGTGCTTAATTATTGTTGTGTTAAAAATACTTAGTATAAGAGAAATTTTCCCTTCATTCCAATTTTTAATGTTTTCTTTGCTATTATATGTGTATTTTTTTCACATTGGTTTGATGATCATTCTGATGTATTCTTTATGAATTTTTTTATTTTTAATTATTATGGACACATAATAGTTGTATATATTTATAGGGTACATGTGATGCTTTGATGCATTAATCAAGGCAGAGTAACTTCAAATATTTATCATTTCTTTGTGTTAGAAACATCTCAATTCTATTCTTTCAGCTATTTTAAAGTATACCCTAACTTACTGTTGATTGCAGTCACTTTGTTGCACGAATATTGTTCATTCTATCTATCCAACTATATTAATTTGCATCCATTAACCATCCCCACTTTATCCCTACTGCCCTTCCCAGCCTCTGGTAACTACTGTTCTAATCTCTGTCTCTGGGAGATCAACTGTTTTTAGCTCCTGCATATGCTACTCCGCTGGTCTCTAAATATCCCATTGAGACTTTGGTTTGTATAAAAATGAATATATAAATTAATTTTCTGGAAGAATTCTTATCCTTTCAATACGCTACTTTTTCATTATGTATCACAGTATGTTTCTCTTTTAATTCAAACATTCTTTTAATCTCCCAGTTAAGTTTTATATTAAGAAAGATTCCTAAATAATGATGTATCTTTTGTTAGACTCATTCAAAGGTATTTTATTTTATAAGATGCTGTTGTAAATTGATTTTTTTAGTCATATTTTCTAGTTGTGTATTGCTGATGTGTAATAAAGGATTTGGGTCTATGTTCCTGGTTACAGTGCATAAGTGTACTTTTTGCTGTGTTCCAAAGTTTCTTTTTAATATGTTCTGCAGGATGGTTGGGAGAATTGAATGACGCCAAGTTTATGCAAGGTGGTTAACGGCATATTTCACGCCTTGTATGCAGCTCTCTTCCCTTTCTCTTCCTCTCTCTCCTCTTCCTTGTTATGCTGACTCATTGATTTGCACCTGCAGAAAGTCCACTTTGTCCCTTTTTCTGGTCATCGTGTTTATTTTGTGCCAGGTGTTGTTACATTGGCTAGAATTTTAAGACGTGTTTTAAACAACAGTGGTTTCTTGTGATAGTTTAAGGAAGCATCTTCTAATTTCTGGTTTCCCAAGAGGTTTTCTCAGGAGTAGATATTGAATTCTATTATATGTTTTAAGTATGTTAATCTTTTTATATAATTCATCATATTTATGTATTTCCTAATGTTTTAATGGCCTTACATTTTTACTTGGTCACAGAGTAATATTATGTGATGTTATATTGACTTGGGTTTGATACTATTTTATTTAGAGTTTTTATATCTATCACAGAAATAAAGTGGCACTGTGGTCTGAGTCTCTCTTCTGTTAATTTCAGGTTTTGGTGTTAGAGTACTGGAGGCTTTCCCTCTTCCAGTGCTGTAAAACCAATCTCTTTCTCTCCCACCTCAGTAAATGACACAGCCATATACCCAGCTAGTTGCTAGTCAAGCAACTTAAGAGTTACCCTATTTCACTGAATCTAAGATACTATTACTTTTAAAATATATCTTTGTCCATGTACTGGTAAGAAAGAAGAAAAATGCTACCTATTAAACTGTGACTAAAAGAAATCTTACACTTATGGTTTTACTTTATCTTTATTAAAATCTATTTGTATCTACTAAGAAAGCTTTTAAATTGCGTATTAATTTGGTGTGTGTTACATATAAACATATGCACACTCAGATAGTGCCAAAATATGTATACACAATTTAAGAAAGAAAAAAATCTGTATTAAAATTGTAATTCTCAAGTCACACTTGACTTCGCCAATTATAAGAGACATGCGTGTAAGATGCAGTATAGTAAGGTGACCAGACGTCCCGCTTTTGGTGGGACAGTCCTGATTTTTGACAATTTTTACCACATCCCATAGCATTTTATAAAAGTCCCAATTTTTGGAAAGAATGCACAACAAGCTAGGGAACGGCAGGAGAACAGGAAGGGAATATACGGTTTTCGGCTGCATGTGGCTATTTCACCAGGATATGAGTTTTATATTATTTTTGTTAATTTTATAATGTTAAACTTTAATAATAACAAATAATTGTTGAGAACTGATTATTGAGAACTGCTTATCAAAGTTTGCATTGTTGATCAGTTGTTAGAATTTGATGAGAAATATGCCAAAGAATAAAATAATACTATACATATTTTTTAATGTATTATATTTGTAAATTGTACTTATGTTGAAATTAAAAAAAATTACAATACTATGAAATTTTTTGTTGCTCCATATAGACCAAATTTTTAATTAAGAACACCCCTCCCCCCATCAATGGTGTCCTGCTTTACCAATGTTAAAATCTGGTCACCTGAAGTATAGAAGATGAGAAATGATAACACATGTGACTGGTGTATGTTGAATGTTGTCATTTTAACACAATGTTTTCCTTTCTTAAAATATGAATTCATTTTTGGTACCCCTCTGTATATATGTCAAAATAAATACAAGGATTTCCTAGATTTTCCTTACATTCAGAGTTCTCCTCTTCTGAACCTCTTTTAGACGCTGAATCATTACTCGTACACACGCATCACCCATCAAGACAGAACAGGGCAGATTGGCGGATGGCCCACTGGTACCTCAGGAGTTTTCCCCTGTTGCTGAAACCATTCTGTGAGCCACACTTTGTGGTCCTGGGACACAGTGACCACCCAGAGTTGCCTCCCGGGTCAGATGCATCCCGACTTCAGAGGCCTCAAAGTTGGGAAAAATTTACGTTTGGGCACGAATGAAGCACGGTATCTGATTTCTCTTTCTTACCTTTCCCTCCACATTGAAAATATTCACAAGTGCTTTTAATGCTATTTCAAACAATTCATATTTTGTATTCATTATGGCCACTCACCTCTGCTCATTCTTACCTCACCCCCCCCCAGGTCACCATGGACCTTCATCTGCATGACAGAGTAACCCTCTAGCAGGTCTCTGTCCACCTCCACATGACAGCACAGTTTTCTTAAACTCCTTACTGTGGTCCTCAGGTCTCTGCTTACCTTGCACTCCCCCTGCCCCGCCATACTTCATTTACTCAGACTCAGGGAGCTTGTCCCAGCTCCTGTCTATGCTCTCCCCAACATCCTGACATCTCATTCCTGTCTATGCTCTCCCCAACATCCTGACATCTCGGC
>NW_003852422.1:5054440-5077341 GCF_000181295.1 Otolemur garnettii
CCGGCGTCTGTAGCAAGTTCTCATTCTCAGCTGTCAGCAGGAGTCATTTCTTCAGAGACAGTTTCCTGATCTCCCTTCCTAATTCTGCACCCCCGCTCTTGTTATCGTCTATTTCCAGATCCATCCCAGAAACGGTTTGTGGGTGGTAGTTTCTGATCCTGCACCTCTGTGAGGGTATCTGCCTCCTGTCTCGTCTCATGAATGTCAGCTGGGCGCTGTCCTGAGCCTCATCATCTGAGGCTGTGACTCTGCCTGGCAAGGTGGGTCTATCCCCCACCCTGCTGCATGGTGTGTGGACTGCCAAAATCATGGAATTCACAACTGATCCAAATACCCCACTTGTACCTTTGCTGGATGTCCTTGAATGATTCGACTGGTTTTGGGGAAACTCCTCTTCCTCAGCCTCTGTACAGGCATCTCTGTCCGTGACTTAGTCCTCACTCCCAGCCAGGCATGGCGAGACCCTAGGTCTAGATTCATCCAGTCCTCTGGGAAGTCCCTGGCTAATTAAAATGTCTTCCTGAAAATGTTGATGTGAGACGTATAGAAGAGAATTGCTCTGCCATGGGAAGGGCTGGGCCTGGAGAGTGGCAAGCCTGTAGGGAAAGGGTGTGAGGACACTTGTGTCTTTGGAGAGGAGGAGGGAGAGACAAGAGAGGGGGTGAATGGGGGAGAGGAGGGGAGGTCAGTGTGAGAGAGAAACTGAGGACCAGCAGGCAGTGCCGTGGTCAGGACAGTGGCTCCTGGGTCTCCCCTTCTTCATGTCAGTCGAGGGCAGCTCCTTCCAATTCTACCCCACATAATAAACAGTGTCTGTGGCCCTCCCTGTGTGAGTGGATGGGCACCGGTGCCACCTGCCCTGTCTCTCCGCATCCTCTGACACACTCTGAGCTCAGTGGGCTGGCCTGCTCGGGCCAGTTAGCACCCTGTGCACTGTGGACCCTGCCCTCAGGCCTATCCCTCAGGGTCCTCCTGACAGGGGCCCTGCTGGCTCCAGAGCTAGCACCGGAGAAGGATCTACCTGCCCCAAGGAAATCTTTCTTCTTCACAAGTAAATGCCTGCTGAACAGTGTTCCCAGGGTCCTTCTTCCCACCTTGCCCACCTTTCACTTTGAGAGACTGTACTCTGGAGCAGAGCACCCCAAGGGTGTCTGGGGAGAGCAGTTTCTGAACTGGAATGGGTATGAAAGGGCAGTGATGGGAGTAGGGTACAGTGATAATAGTGGGGGGCAGTAATGGGAGTGGAGTGCAGTGATGGAAGTTGGGGTAGTGATGGGGTAGGGGCAGTGATGGGATGGGGGGCAGTTATGGGAGTGGGGGGCAGTGATAGGGCTGGGGGGGCAGTGATGGGACTGTGGGCAGTGATGGGGCTGGGGGACAGTGATGGGGCTGGGGGGCAGTGCCTTAGATAAGGCAGGACCTCTGGGTGACAGCTGCCCAACCTCCATCTGCAGAGGACGCTGCCCTGGAGCGGGAGGCCCCTCTGCAGGGTGGACATGGTCCCTCTGTCTTCCAGACACCAGGGCCTTCATTGTCTGTGGTAAAGTCAGCATCTGTCACTGATTTTATTTTTGTTTTCATCCATTTTCATTCTCCTTGGAGTTAATGCAAGTTCCTCTGAATCTGCAAGCCGATGAACTCAGATTAACAGCTGCTTCGGGGCATCATTTGCTTTGTGAATGTGTCTGTAGTTTTCACCTTTGTATGTGCTCCATGACTACTTCAGTGGCATACTGGGAGAGTTGCACCGGGGTCGACCGCATGATATCAATTGAGGTCCAGACCCCAGACTATTCTAGAACCTCCTCACAGACCTGGTAAACTATGTCCTCTGGAATCCAGGTTAGACCAAGAAGCTGGCTCACACATTCAGCTGTTCACGTCATGAGCCTTGGAGCCACTTGGAAAGTATCTACACAGTTTTAAATAGATTTTGCTTATTGGAAAATAAAATGCTGTTTTAATTCAAAGAGTTTTCCTTTTTTGCTTGTTTTATATAAACATAATGCATTTTGTAATGGAAATGCTCATTTTTGCCCTTCCAAGAAATTACAGGGGATATCTCAAAATCCAAAATATTTTATGGTGTCAGAACAGAAATTGCACCTGCTGTAGTTGAAGACACAGGGAAGACTTGTTCAGGTCTATTACAGCAGAGGGGAGAGGCTGGGCCTCAGTTCTAACTCTCCTGCAGGGAGGGGCCAGGTCAAGGCCACCTGTGATTGCCAACTGGCCTTACTGACAGGAAAAGTGAACCTTCTTGTATTCTCAGGACACAAAGTAGTTTTACAATGTGGATTAAGGTGTCCACTAGAATCAGCTCCTGCCCCCATAGACCCCAGGAGGCAGAGGAGTGATACTACCTGCTGATGACATTTTTTAAAGCTTTGTTTATACTTTTTTATTTTTTTTTATTGTTGGGGATTCATTGAGGGTACAAGAAACCAGGTTACACTGATCGCATTTGTTAGGTAAAGTCCCTCTTACAATTGTGTCATGCCCCCAAAAGGTGTGTCACAACCAAGACCCCAAACCCCTCTGAAATTGGTCTGTTCAGGAGCTCTATTTCCTCTCTCTGCTCTTCCTTCCCCCCACCCCTCCCTCCTTCTTTCTCTCTCTGCTCTCCCCGTGCCCAACCCCCACCATGTCATTTATTGTCCTTATATCAAAATTGAGTACATAGGATTCATGCTTCTCCATTCTTGTGATGCTTTACTAAGAATAATGTGTTCTTGAAGGAATTGGGCTATGAAGTTTGGCCTCATCTGCCATATACACCTGACCTCTCACCAACTGACTGCTCCTTCTTCAAGCATCTCAACAACTTTTTGTAGGGATAACACTTCCATAACCAGAGCAGGATGCAGAAAATGCTTTTCCAGGAGTTTGCTGAATCTTGAACCACAGATTTTTATGCTATAGGAAGAAACAAACTTAATTCATTGTTGGCAACAATGTGTTGAGTGTAATGGTTCCTATGTTTATTAATAAAGATGTTTCTGAGCCCCCCCAAAAACCAAAAACAAAAACCAAAATGAATAATGTGTTCCACTTCCATCCAGGTTAATACAAAGGATGTAAAGTCTCCATCTTTTTTAGTGACTTAATAGTATTCCATGGTGTACATATACCACAGCTTGTTAATCCATTCCTGGGTTGGTGGGCATTTAGGCTATTTCCACAGTTTGGCGATTATAAATTGAGCTGCAATTAACAGTCTAGTGCATGTGTCATTATGATGAAAGGATTTTTTTCCTTCTGGGTAGATGCCCAGTAACGGGATTGCAGGATCAAATGGGAGGTTGAGCTTGAGTTCTTTGAGGGTTTGCCATACTTCCTTCCAAAAAGGTTGTATTAGTTTTCAGTCCCACTGGCAGTGTAAAAGTGTTCCCTTCTCTCCACATCCACACCAGCATCTGCAGTTTTGAGATTTTGTGATGTGGGCCATTCTTGCTGGGGTTAGATGGTATCTCAGAGTGGTTTTGATCTGCATTTTTCTAATAATTAGGGACGATGAGCATTTTTTCATGTTTGTTCACCATTCATCTGTCTTCTTCAGAGAAGGTTCTATTCATGTCTCTTGCCCGTTGATATATGGGATTGTTGGCTTTTTTCATGTGGATTAATTTGAGTTCTCTATAGATTCCAGTTATCAAGTTTTTGTCTGATTCAAAATATGCAAATATCGTTTCCATTGTGTAGGTTGTCTATTTGCTTTGGTTGTTGTCTCCTTAGTTGTACAGAAGCTTTTCAGTTTAATTAAGTCCCATTTGTTTATTTTTTTTGTTGTTGCAGTTGCCATGGCAGTCTTCTTCATGAAATCTTTCCCCAGGCCAATATCTTCCAGTATTTTTCCTATGCTTTCTTTGAGGATTTTTATTGTTTCATGCCTTAAAATTAAGTCCTTTATTCATCTTGAATCAATTTTTGTGAGTAGGGAAAGGTGTGGGTTCAGTTTCAGTCTTTTACATGTGGATATTCAGTTCTCCCAGCACCATTTATTGAATAGGGCGTCTTTCCCCCAAGGTATGTTCTTGCTTGGTTTATGGAAGATTAGGTGGCTGTAAGATGTTAGTTTCATTTCCTGCTTTTCTATTCAATTCCAAATGTCTATGTCTCTATTTTTGTGCCAGTACCACACTGTCTTGACCACTATGGCCTTGTAGTACAGCCTAAAATCTGGTATGCTGATGCCCCCAGCTTTGCTTTTATTACTAAGAACTGCCTTAGCTATACAGGGTTTTTTCTGGCTCCATACAAAATGCAGAATCATTTTTTCCAAGTCGTGAAAGTATGATGTTGGTGTTTTAACAGGGATGGCATTGAATTGGTATATTGCTTTGGGAAGTATAGACATTTTAACAATGTTGATTCTTCCCAGCCACGAGTATGGTATGTTCTTCCATTTGTTAATACCCTCTGCTATTTCCTTTCTTAGGATTTCATAATTTTCCTTATAGAGTTCCTTC
The DNA here is from genome assembly GCF_000181295.1 of Otolemur garnettii. NCBI lineage: Eukaryota > Metazoa > Chordata > Mammalia > Primates > Galagidae > Otolemur > Otolemur garnettii. The sequence continues at coordinate 5,058,910 of NW_003852422.1, forward strand.
ATCTCTTTTGTTAGGTATATTCCTAGGTATTTCATTTTCTTTGAAGCTATGGTGAAGGGAGTTGTGACCTTAATTAGCCTCTCATCTTGACAGTTATTGCCATATGCAAAGGCTACTGACTTGTGGACATTGATTTTATATCCTGAGACATTACTGTATTTTTTGATGACTTCCAGGAGTCTTGTGGTTGAGTCTTTGGGGTTCTCTAAATATAAGATCATATCATCAGCAACAAGGGAGAGTTTGACCTCCTCTGCTCTCATTTGGATGCCCTTTATTTCCTTCTCTTGCCTAATTGTATTGGCTAGAACTTCCAGCACTATGTTGAATAGTAATGTTGACAGAGGACAACCTTGTCGGGTTCCAGTTCTAAGAAGAAAAGCTTTCACTTTTACTCCATTCAGTAAAATATTAGCTATGGGTTTGTCATAGATAGCTTCAATCAGTTTAAGAAAAGTACCACTATGCCTATACTCTTCAGTGTTCTAATTAGAAAAGGATGCTGGATTTTATCAATTTTTTTCTCTGCATCTATTGAAAGGATCATATGGTCTTTGTTTTTGCTTCTGTTGATATGGGAATAACATTTATGGACTTGCATATGTTAAACCAGCCTTGCATCCCTGGAATGAAACCTACTTGATCATGATGTATGATTTTTTTGATGATGAGCTGTAATCTATTGGCTAGGATTTTGTTGAGAATTTTTGCATCTATATTCATTAGTGAAATTGGTCTCAAATTCTCCTTTTTAGTTGGATCTTTTCCTGGTTTTGTCATCAAGGTGATGTTTGCTTCCTAGAATGTGTTGGGGAAGATTCCTTCGTCCTCAATTTTTTTTGAATAATTTATGCAGTATGAGAATAAGTTCTTCCTTGAAGGTTTGATAGAATTCTGGTGTGAAGCCATCCAGACCAGGGCATTTTTTTGTTGGAAGATTTTTTATTGTTTCTTTGATCTCAATGCTTTAAATTGGTCTGTTCAGGAGCTCTATTTCTTCCTGGCTAAGTCTAGGGAGAGGATGTGATTCCAAATATCGATCCATTTCCTTCACATTGTCAAATTTCTGGGCATAGAGTTTCTGTTGGTATTCAGAGATTATCTCTTGTATCTCTGTGGCATCAGTTGTTATTTCCCCTTTATCATTTCTTTTTTTTCTGTTTTTCAAGGTGATATAATTGCTTTATGTTTTTTAATTTCTTGTAGCATAACTCTGTACATAATGCAATCATGGGGTACAGTGTGCTGTTTTCATATACATTTTGAAATACTCTCATCAAACTGGTTAGCATAACCTTCATGTCATTTTCTTAGTTATTGGGTTAAGACATTCATACTCTGCTTTTAGAAAGATTCACTTGTACCCTTGTAAGATAAACCATAGAGGTGACCCCACCAATCTCCCTCTCTCCCCCCATCCACCCCCCTCACCTCCCCTCTCCCACCCTCTTTATCATTTCTGATTGAGGTTACTAGAGATTTTACTTTTCTATTTCTAGTTAGACTGGCCAAAGGTTTATCTATTTTATTTACTTTTTTCAATAAACCAACTCCTTTCATTAATTTCCTGAATGATTCTTTTTTTTAAAGATTTTTTTATTAAATCATAGCTGTGTACATCAATTTCATTGATCTCTGATTTAATTTTGGATATTTATTTTCTTCTGCTGGGTTTAGGCTTAGGTTGTTCTTCTTTTTCTAATTCCATAAGATGGCTTGAGAGTTTGTTGATGAACTCTCTTTCTGTTTTTCAAATGTAGACATCTAAAGTGATAAATTTTCCTCTCAGAACTGCTTTTGCAGTATCCCACAGGTTTTGGTAGCTTGTGTCTTCATTGTTGTTGTGCTCAAGGAAGTTAATGATTTCCTCTTTTATTTCTCCCTTCACCCAACTGTCGTTCAGCATAATGTTGTTTAATTTCCATGCCTTTGTGTGGGGTTGAACATTTTTGTTGGAATTGAGTTCCACCTTTAGTGCCTTGTGGCCTGAGAAGATACAAGGTAAAATTTCAATTCTTTTGATTCTGTTGAGGTTTGTCTTGTGTCCTAGGATTTGATCAACTTTGGAGAATGTTCCATGGGGCAATGAGAAGAATGTGTATTCTTTATCTTTGTGATGCAGTGTTCTATATGCATCTATCAAGCACAGTTGTTTTAAGGTCTCATTTAAGTCCCTTATATCTTTGTTTAATTTCTGTTTAGAGGATCTGTCCAGCTCTGGAAGAGGAGTGTTAAAGTCCCCTGTTGTTATGGTGTTATAGGATGTCATATTGCTCAGACTGAGTAAGGAATCTGGGAGCATTTAAATTGGGTGCATAGGTATTTAGAATTGAAACGTCTTCTTGTTGTATTTTTCCCTTGACCAATATAAAGTGACCATCTTTGTCTTTTTTGACTTTAGTTGCTTTAAACCCATATGTATCTGGAAATAAGATTGCAACTCCTCTTTTCTTCTGAATTCTGTTTGCCTCAAAAATTGTCTTCTAACCCTTAACTCAGAGTTTTAATTTGTCTTTTGAAGCTAGGTGTGCTTCCTACAGACAGCAAATGGATGGCTTGCGTTTTTTAATCCAATCAGCCAATCTATGCCTCTTTAGTGGGGAATTCAAGCTATTAACATTTATTGAGATAACTGATAAATGTGGTAGTGTTCTATTCATCTTATTTTGTTAGAGTCCATTACTTAGTTTTATCTTTTGCATCATTGTGGAAGTTAGGTTCTGTCCTTTAATTTCTGAGTTCTTACTTTGCTGCTGATCCACTGCGATGGTCAGTGTGTAGAACAGGTTGAAATATTCCTGGTGTTTCCAAATATTTGTTGTGATGAATTTCCTCACTGTTTGTATATCAGTAAATGATTTGATTTCTCTATCAATTTTAAAGCTCAGTTTAGCAGGATATAGAATTCTAGGCTGGAAATTGTTCTGTTTAAGTAGATTAAAGGTAGATGACCATTGTCTTCTTGCTTGAAAAGTTTCATTAGAGAAGTCTGCAGTCACTCTGATGGATTTGTCCCTGTAGGTCAACTGGGCTTACTCCTGGCAGCTTGAAGAATTGTTTCTTTTGTCTTGACTTTGGACAGGTTCATCACAATGTGTCTTGGAGAAACTCTGTTAGACTTGAGGCAACCTGGGGCCTGATATTCCTATGAAAGAAGTGTGTCAGAATCTTTGGTGATATTTGGGAAATTTTCGTTTATAATATTCTCAAGTACGGCTTCCATTCCTCTGGGGTATTCTTCTTCCCCTTCTGGGATACCTATAACTTGTATGTTTGAATGCTTCATAAAGTACCATAATTCTGTCAGTGAATATTCTGCTTTCTCTCTCTTCTTTTCTGCCTCTTTAACTATCTGAGTTATCTCAAGAGCTTTGTCCTCTACTTCTGAGATTCTTTCTTCTGAATGGTCTAATCTGTTGTTGGTACTTTCTATTGTATCTTTAAGTTCCCTAATTGACTGCTTCCGTCCTTTCAGCTCTGTTATATCCTTTCTACATTCTTCATATCATTCATTTCTTATTTGATTCTGTTTTTGGATTTCCTTTTGGTTATTTTTCACTTTATCAGCAGTTTCCTTCATTATTTTCATCATCTGTATTCTAAATTCCCTTTCTGTTATTTCTAACATTTCTTTATAAGTGGAATCTTCTGCAGTAGCTACCTTATGGTCCCTTGGGGGGGCTGCTCTGGACTAGTATTTCATGTTGCCAGGATTTTTCTGCTGATTCTTTCTTATGAGGGTTTTCTTTTATCTGTTTCCTTGTCTTAATTTTCCTTTCACTTCCTCTTGCTCTTTAGGTTACTATGCCTCCGGACTAGGGTTTTGAGGAGTCAGCTGCTGGTGGGATTAAACCGAAGGAACACATGCCACCACTTGCCAGTTCTCCACTGCTTTTGTCCTCCTTATGGGGTCCAGAAGTCTCTTGCTGACTCCCTGTATATCCCCAAAGGGATGTTTCTGGGGAAATTCCACCAGCCAGAGATGCCTGGAGTCTTCTCTCCCCAGTCTCACCATGTCCAGTTGCAAGGCACCTGTTACTCGGCTGTCATCTTGCTCCTACTCCTGATGATGACATTTTAAAGCTTTACCTCCCAGATCTTGGAGAATGGCGGTTCTGGGTTATATAACTGGCTAAGGCTTTGTAGAAAGATTTCCATCTCAAAAGAAGCAAAGTACAATTGAAAAGTGTGTGTGTCTGTTTTTTGTAAAGAAAGTGCTCTAAGAAAAGGGAGGTCAGGGCCTTGAATTAAGAAGAATCCTATCTAAAGTGGAGTCAAGTTGGGGCACACAGGCTGTCTTGGCCAACTGGAATTCACCTACATAGGGCAGAGACAGCTGAGTAGGGACCTTCTGGTCAGCCTGAGAACATTACCAGGCCTGCTTTGCTGTCCTGAGTTATCCCCTGGGCATCAAAGCAGATTTCCTAGGCCCCCTCACTTCTGGATTCTTAAGCTTGTTGTGGCATTGCGAACCTAGATCTCCCAGGTCACTCCCTGAAGAGCCCAGGAAGGAGCTCCTCTGCTGATGCTTCAAGGGAATAGTCCATTTCTTGCCATCTTATACAAGACATGATTTCTGTCTGTCCTGTATCTCACTCAAATCTCATTTCCTCCTGAAGCTTTAATTTGTACTTTGTCATTAATCAGCATGTCTTTTACTAAATGTATGTGTATGTTTTCTCTCAAAATTCTGGATTTACAGAAGTTGGGGACTATGCCTTACCTTTCTTTGCATCCTTTGAAACAGTGAATGCTTAATAAGTAAGTTCTGAATTATTGTTCAATTGAATTTACAATTTCATGACTCTGAAGGGAATGATAATGTTGGCAATATCCCACTTGGAAACTTCTTCAAAGTTAGTATTTCCACATTGACCACTGTCAATTTTGCATTTGTGTAGTTATTTTTCTAGCACCCCTGAATGTTGTGCATGCAGCACTGGTAGGAGTGGATAAGTTCACCAAGGGCTGTTCTTGTTTACGTCAGGGACATATTCATTCCAAATGTAATTTTAGAAATCTATAGTAGTAACTAATATTTAAATACATAAGTAGTGTCAAAAATGGACTTTAGAGTAGCAAAATCACTGGTCCTGATCCAGTTAAGATGGTTGCTGTAATCCCAGCACCCACCATCCTGCCCTGCTCTGCTCGCATTCCAACCCCCTCCCTGATGGGCCCTCACCCTCCATACTGACCTTTTTGGTCTGCAGTGGCCTTTGCATCTGCTGCTCACTTGCCCTAGGGCCTCCCCAGGCCCACAGCTCCTCAGTGGCTGCTCATCTCAGTGACAGACACTGCTGCCCCAGAAGCTTCCCTGGCCCCTCACCTGGGTCACCCACCTGCCCTTCATTATCATACCAGGGAGGACTTGTTTACTGTGGCCCTTATGGGCACATGAAATGGCCTTCTTTTGGTAGGTTATGACATCCAACTTCATTTTCTACCACCTAAGGTCCATGAAGGTGGTGGTCTTGTGACTTTCCTTCAGAAGGGAATCTCCAGGCCAGGCAGAGCATCTTGCCTGCAGCCAGGGATCCTTGAGTCTTTGTTGAATCAATAAATCAGTGGAAAATGAATAAGACAGCACAGCATGAATAGAGCCATAGGTCTCTAGTTCTACTATGTTTTAGTATTAGAATGTTAGGAAAGTCATTTAGCATCTCTGGGTCTCAGTTTCCCTATCTATAAAATGGGAGCATACCTACACTCACTTGATAAGCACAAGGTCTCAAATAATGGAAGCTTTTATAATTAACAAGTAGAGTATATATATGTGTGCATATATATATATGTGTGTACATATAATTTTTTTCCCAGCCCCAGCCAAACTGCAACAACAACAAAAAATAGTCGGGTGTTGTGGCGGGTGCCTATAGTCCCAGCTACACGGGAGGCTGAGGTGAGAGAATCACCTAAGCCCAGGAGTTGGAGGTTGCTGTGAGCTGTGTGATGTCATGGCACTCTCTGAAGAAAAAAAAAAGAAAAAAAATAATTTTATTTTAAAATTTCATTTATTTATTTATTTACAGACAGAGTCTCACTCTGTTCCTCTTGGTAGAGTGCTGTGGCATCACAGTTCACAGCAACCTCTATCTCTTGGGGTCAAGCGATTCTCTTGCCTCAGCCTCTCAAGTAACTGGGACTACAAGTACCTGCCATAATGTCCCAGTAATTAATTAACTTCAGAGGTGGGGTCTTGCTATGTTGCTCAGGCTGGTCTCAAACTCTTGGCCTCAAGCAATCTTCCCACCTCAGCCTCCCAGAGTGCTAGGATTCCAGGAATGGACCACAGTGCCCGGCCTTAACAAACATGATACATTTTAAAAATGCTTCTGTGCTCTCACCAGGGTCAAGAACATGAATGCAAAATAGTAGATGCTGTCTAGACTGGACGGATGTAGATGCATGTATGTCCTTTCAGGTAAGCTGTTAGGAAACAGGTGAGTCATGCCTTTGAAGAGGACGCTCCCCACAGTGCTGGTGACTGCCCACCGTCGGACGTGTTGTCCAGGTTTCAGACTCCTTAGCATCTCTTTTTCTTTCCATTCATGCCATGTAACTCATTTGCTGATTCATTAAATTAGAAAATAACATGACTAAGTTTCTACCATTTTCCAGGTGTGATACTAGATAAGGAAATAGGGGTTAAGAGATAGATCTTGTGTCCGAGAATCTTGCAGTATGAGTAGGGGGCAGCTATTAAACAAAGACCCATAGTTCGAGAAACAGTGTGGAAAGTGTGGGAGTGCATGAGAGAATAAAAGAGTAGAAGAGGGTCCTGCTTCAGGCTGGGGCTGCTGAGAGAGGACGGCTGCTCTGTCCTTCCCACGGAGCACAGGGGGGCGGGGAGGGAGCACTGCCCGCAGAGATGCTAAGGTGGGCAGGGACTCAGCACATTCGGGGAAGGAACACAGGAGGGACCTTAGATGTCAGGGAGCAGGGCAGATGGGGCTAGACAGGAATGAGGGACTAGGAACAGCAATCAGGATTTTAGATTTTATCCCAAGGGAAATTGCGGGTTTAAGATGGGGGAATGACTTGACATCAGATAAAACAGTATGAAAAGGCAGGACCTGAGTGCAGAGATTATATCCCTTATCCTCCTACCCTGCATTTACCAGATTAATTCTTACACCAAAGGAGATTACTTCACATGTTCCTGGAGACCTAGTTCTGGATGCTCCCGGTCCGAGGGCAGCAGGTGTGCTGAGCACTGGTGGCCTCGCTCCTCTGTGGGGCTCAGGATGAAATGTCCTGTTATCATGTTGGTGTTCACTTCCTTGTGGAGGTCAGATACAAACTCCTAGGTCAATCTTGCTTGTAATAAATGTCTGCATAGGAATCAGTCTTCTACAGAGCTCGATTTTATATAGGATGGGGTGGCATTTCTTTATTCAGAACCCTAAAACACGGTTCAATAAGGAGGAGTAGATATTCTAACTACAGTCAGGAGCTGCTTACCAACAGGGATACATTCTGAGGAACATGAGCTTTAGACCATCTTGTCACTGTGCGGTCATCACAAACTCCCACAGCTCAGCCCCTGTGCCCCCAGGCTGTGTGCTGGGCCCGTTGTTCCTGGGCCACAGGGCTGTGTGGTGTTATAGCACTGGGTGCTGCAGACAAGTGTAGCACAGGGGGAAGTCTCTGTGTATCTACACGTACCTAAATATAGAAGAGGTATGATAGAAATATAGTGTGAGTGATTTTAAAACAATGATTCACTGGGCAGCGCCTGTGGCTCAAGAAGTAGAGTGCTGGCCCAATATGCTGGAGGTAGTGGGTTCCAACCCAGCCTCAGCCAAAAACTGCAAAAAAAAAAAAAAAAAAGGTTCACTGATACAGGGCTCTTAACAGGAATGGGGCTTACAGAAATAAAAGTTGCTGTGGGTGAGTGAGTGAGTGAAAGAGATGGCTTTGGACAGCACTATATACTACTGTAGACTCATAAACATAGTGCATTTAGGTTACACAACATTTATAAAAATGTCTCTTTCTTCAATGATAAATTAGCTTTACTGTAACTTTCTTACTTGATAAACTTTTTTTTTCACTTTTTCTGAACCAGAGTCTATGTCACCCTCTGTAGAGTGCTATGGCGTCACAGCTTACAGCAACCTCAAACTGTTAGGCTTAAGTGATTCTCTTGCTTCAACCTCCTGAGTAGCTGGGACTACAGGCATCTGCCACAATGCCCAGCTATTTTTTGGTTGCAGTTGTCGTTGTTATTTAGCAGGCCCAGATCAGGCTTGAACTCGCCAACATTAATGTATGTGGCTGGTGCCCTACTCTCTGAGCTACAGGATTTCACTGTTAATAAAACCATTGATTTAGGGAAAGTCTGTACTTTCTAGATCTGGAAAAAATGAACAAAAAAGACTTTCTCTGTGGTCTGGTTATCATTCTTCCAATACAGAAGAGGAGAGAGAATGACTAAATCTGAGTCTGTCCTGACACCCGGAGTGAGAATCTCGTATCTGGTGGCTGGAATAGCAGTTTCAGTTCCCTGCAGCTGTCTCCATCTCAGAACATGCAATATAGCTAAATTTTGCCCTGAGATTCTTTGCTAGTCTTATATTTCAGGCAACAAAAGTAGGGTGCTGATAAGAAAAACAGAGAGAGTAAGTGTGCATTTTGGATTTTCAGTAGAGGCAGATTTAGTTTTCTGGTATCTTGTGTTGGTTTAACTGCTATGTTTATCACTAAATATTTAATTATACGATGTATGCTCCTGAAAAGATGTGGTGAATCTGTAGTCTGAGGACAAATTAAGGTCTTATGCTTAGTTATAACAAACCCAAAAGGTGATGAGCCAGGTGTGGAGGCACAGAGGCAGTGTGGTGTAGTTGGGGCCACAGAGTGGACATACTCATGGTGTTGCCCCTGGTGGTCCTGCCTGCGGTCCTGATTCTGCCATGTACTGGAGTAGCAGTGTGAGCTGCTGAGAGCCCTTCAGAGGCTCTTGCCTCATTTGGACGCCCTGCGCACTAGATGAAAGGGAGGAAGAACTGAGATTATCTCTGCACCTGTCTTTGCAAACCCATGCCAGAGGTCACTATGTTTGCAGTCGTTCAGAGGATTGAGCAGCACTATGACATGAAGTACAGGCATTACTTAGTAATTCACATGCAAGAGGATAAAGAATAATTCAGCACACCCTGCAGAAACACATCATGCTTGATTATATTATTTTTGAGCAAATAGTTAGTCCTCCTCCTTCACATGGGAGGAGCCGACTTCTGTGTCCCAGTGATGTTGGCCTGGCTCTGCCACCTGCTCCAGCGAGGTGAACGGCTGTGACTAGAGAAGCACTGGGCAGCGGTTGAAAGTGTTTTTGGACCAGGCTTGACCTTTTATGTGCTTCCCCTCTGTGTGAGAAGAGCATGCCCTACATATCCACTCCTCCTTTGCTCTGGATCTCAAGATGTGGTGTCCATGGAATGGGCCTGAATCTGTCTGCACCATGGGTCCTGACCCCCAGCCAAACCTCAAAGCCACGAATGATAAATAAAAGTGTTTGTCATCCACTGAGATTTTTTTGGTGGGGGGGTTGCTATTTGTTATGGCAGAAAAATCTGGCTAATACACCTAAGATATCTTTTATAATGTCAAATAGCAACAATGTTTAGGGTTGAAAAGGCATAAGGAAAGGATTATAAGCCAGGAGTCCTTGAAATTTGACTTATCAAGATCCTAGTCATCTCCCAGTCTGGAGAAGATCTGTGAGTCTGCTGATATTAATACTCCTCTGAGCTCTTTTAAAAGTAGGCATTTTCACAGGACCTAGGCAAACACTAATGGTTGCACGTTAGGGGAACTGCAGAACCCCTGGGATAAAATCAACTTCAAACACTTTCCTCAACACCTTTCCTTGGGACACAGAAGAAGAGTCTGGATATTGAAATCTTTGTTCTTAGGATAAAAGAGTGACTCCTACACTCTGGCTTGTGGTTATAAAAACATAGCATCATATTAAAAGCCTCTGTCTTTAAAAGCCAAGAGATGAGTCACGTTTTTAGTCCTGTGACACTTGTCATTTCTCTCTGTGTGCCTGTGTTTATGCATTTTTTTCTGTCTCTTTGTTTCTTCTCTTCTTATATGAAAATTGCTATAGTTTGAATATGACCTGCTGCATGTTTATTGAATATGGTGTTATACTGCCTTTAAATTTGTTATGGAATATGAATAGAATGTTCAATCTGCTCCATCCCCAAACGAAGATGTTAAGACTTGTATTGAGATGCACTACCCTCTGTTGGATTGTTTCCTCCTCGGTGAGTACGTGAGCCGATTTCTTTAAAGACGGTTTTATCCTTGCATATCACATTCCCGTTTCTCTTTCTATGGAGGGATCACGACCTGCCTCACATTCTGTAATAACGTATTTAAAGCATCAGCCTGGCTGCAGCTTTTAACAGACACAGGACAGTTTTGTGGCACGTCCTGCTATGTGTCTGAAGGAAATGCAGGAGCACCTCATTCTGTTCACGGACTTCCCAAGCATCCCCTCCACGTGCACCTCATAAAACCACGTGGACAGTGGTGAGCCCGGTCACTGGCCTGTGTTCTCACCCTCATACGGCTGCGCCGATGACTATTTAGAGTAGTTATGTGTTAGGTCCCAAGATGAAGCACCGCTATGAAATTCTGACATGAACGGGATCAACAGACTCTAACATAAAATCAGGTGACATTTCTTACTGAGAACTAACTTACAATTAAGTTTCAGTTTTCTAATTATTAGAAATGTGAGCTATTTTTTTTTTGGCAAATATCTTAGTTATGCACTTTTATTTAATTTTTTTATTAAATCATAGCTGTGTACACTAATGCAATCATGGGGTACAATGTGCTGGCTTTATATAAAATTTCAAATGTTTTCATCAAACTGGTTAATATAGCCTTCACGGCATTTTCTTAGTTATTATGTTAAGACATTAATATTCTACACCTAGTAAATTTCACAGGTACCCTTATAAGATGCACTATATGTGTGGTCTCACCAATTACCCTCCTTGCACCCATCCTCCCCCCTCCACTCCACTCCGTCTCCCCTTTCCCCTTCTTCTTAAGCTATAATTGGGTTATAGCTTTCATAAGAAAGCTATAGATTGGTTTGATGGTAAGACTGAGTACATTGGATACTTTTCTTCCATTCTTGAGAAACTTTGCTAAGAAGAATATGTTCCAGCTCCATCCACGTAAACACATAAGAGGTAAAGTCTTCATCTAGTTACACACATTTTAAAATGGACAAGTAAGTAGCAATTGTGAATAGAAAAAGAAATAGGATTATAGAAATCTAATTGTGGAGGCAAGTCTATAAAAGAATTATTCTCAAGACGAGGGATGAAATGCAACTCCCACAGAGATAAGAGGAAATGTAGCAAAGCCGAGAAGCTCACAGTCCTAACAGGTGGCTTGTTGAAAGTGCTCCGTGAGCAATCTGCACTCAAATGCGACTGACCCCTCCTGGACTTCAAGTGTATGATAATAAGCCAGGAGCTGGTGCAACAGCATCTCAGCTCATTGGACCTTTGAGAATAGAAAGTTGGGCTATCTTTTGACCCAGAGAAAATCATTTTATATGTCTCTCATTTTAACTGTTTGTAAATACATATTTGATAAGCTCATCAATGTGCAGAAATGGAGCCTCTTTTATAAAGATGTGCATTTTAGGCCTTTTGGTGTGCTGGTCCTTCAGCTCGTTCCAGGGTAATACCATCTCTTGGAATGTCGCAGAAATGCTCTTCAGAATAATACCTACTATAGACAATCAATCTATGGTGCTCCCAGGCATCTCAAATCCATCCACTCACTTGATCTTTGCAGCTCTCCTGCCTTACTTTGGCATCCATTAGAAACCGAGGGCTGTGCATTGCCTGTGTGTAAGTGGATGGGACAAATGATGGAAATATTCTTAAAATGATATTCTTTACAGAATGTTCAGCACCATGCTCAAAACTTATAACCTTTTATAGGACTGATGGAAAGCTTAGAAAAATTGGGACAGAGAAATTACGTAAAATCAGTCAAACTCAAGTAAGGAGTTCTTGTTACAGTTTGTGTTAAAACGCTGAATCCCGACGCAATGCTCTCGCTAGCAGAACAGGTTTCAAACTCATGTATCTTTTAAATACAAAGAGCATATTTTAAAATGTTTGCTTTTGGCACATGTAATATTTCAGGGGGGAAAGAAAAATGAACACACACATTTGTCAATGAAACTTCAGGAAGCAAAGACCAAAGCCAGGATGTGGGAGTGAAGAGCTACCCTTCCCTCCTACAGAAAGTGAAGGGAGCCGATGATTCAATTCAGTCATGACTGAGGCTATATTAAGGCATCAGGAAGCTACACAACAGTGGGACATTTTGGCATCTCTCGGAAAACACAGCAGATTAGGGGACCAAGGTCAGATATGCAGTTACCCATGGATACAAGTGACTATGGCCCTCTGCTATTAAAATTGATTTGGATTGCCTTGAATAGGCAGCCCAGTTTAATAGATTGACATTAATTTTTTTTAAAAGAGAACAGAGCCAAACTTTTCTAAGAGCTATGATTCAAAGCTTAACATTTTTTTTTTATTAGAAATACCCATGGAAGAGTCTGTCTAATTTCTGCTTTTTATGCTGCAGATGACTGAATCATTCATGGGAGGACAAAAAACATATTTTGGCTGGTAGTGGGAAAATGAATTGAGTTCAATCTCCAGTCAGAGCAACTTTTTGATGATTTTTATCTTTATACTTTCTCTGTGGCATCAGATTTGATAACGGGAGAAAAAGAAATCTCTAAAAACACAAAAAGCTTTGTTGTTTCCCTATCTCCCTACAGATTTTTGAGGTCTAATCCAACCTCAATCTTTTGTGTGATCCATCATTACGGACTGTAGCTTGTTCAAAGCAGCTGAGGCTACTTGGTCCCCTGGTCCCTCGGGAAATGCACTGCTGGGGTTCTACGCACCATCCTCCCAAGTGCGCTGCTCCCAGTGAGTAAGTGACCGTGCTGGTGGGGGAGGTGGGCGTCTTGCTCACCTGTGTCAGCAGCACAGTCCAGTGCTTGGCCCCCGGAAGTGAGGCCAGCTGTCCCTGGATGCTGTCCCTGGGCACTTTCTCATGGCGTTTCTCCAAACAATCTCCCTGTTGCTGCTCGTTCCTATTCTCTTAATTCCCTGCAGCGCTTCTCTCCAAGTGTCATAGACCCGTTTCAGGCCATCAGACGTGACGTCTCGGCCTCCTGTTGCTTCAGTCTCTCTTTCTCTCCTTCCCCTTGGAAGTGTTTTCTTCTCCTGACAGCTGACCTATTGTAAGGGCAAATACAATTTTTAAAATAAGAGGCTTAATTTTCTCTGACTGCAAATACAGGGAGAGACATATTCCCTCCTTTTCTTAGAACATTTTCTTTTAGAAAACGTCTTTGTCCCTTTAAAAAGTACGTGAATCTTTTAAAAAGCGAAGTAAGCCTTTTGCCAGCGTATGGACCCAAGGAGGCCTTTCTCGGGGTCCGGACAGCCGTTCCTGTGAGACGTGAGCATTAAGGAGGATGCAGCCCCATCTCCCAGCTTCCTGGGAAGGCAGGAGCTAACTTCAGCTGCTGTGGGTGCCTGTCTCCTAAACCACCTCGTAAGGATGCAAGAAATTTATTTTGCCTTGGCCTAAAGCGGTGAGCTAACACATGGTCACTCCAACTACCAGGCGAATGAAGGCCTCGCTGTTTGTGATGAGTGAAGCTGTGGCATCGTCTGACTGGAGGGCTAGTGATTGTTTATCTCTAGAACAAGCAGGACGTGGGCTGTCTCTGCTTAGCTGCTTATCAAAGGGTGAAATTTCCTTCTGTCTTTGAACTCTCTTAGGAGGTGGCCTGTGGTACGTCGCACTGTGGCTTCCGCTTGCTTAATCACAAAGTTCTTCTGTTTCTTTTCTACTTTTGTGGAGAGGTTTTCTGGCTTGAGATGATATTTTATTTTTGATGACATTTTCTCAGCACTGTCCGTATATGTCACCGAGTCTATCATCTATATCACAGCTGCCACCCACTTCATGCTTGATAAGTACTGTATATAAATCCTCGATTGACATTTAAAAGTCTCTGTGCCAGCAGACTTTTATAAACCAGCATCATACAGCTGAGGAGGCTGGGCCGTAAAAGCATAAATGGTTTGTAAATAGTTTGCCTGAAGCCAGTTGGCACCATTCTCTTTTTGAATCTTTAGTGACCACATGACAAAGGCCGAAGTTGGGCACGTGTATAAAAATTGGAAGAAGACAGAGGTTTCTAGAGAGTGGAAAAGGCCACTCATCTGATGTGAGGGGATCCACACTGTGGTTTCTGAGTCCTTGACTGGGAACTTCTGGAGGGGGTGGTACACCAGTTGCTACACCAGCAACTGGGGAAGGGTGCAGTGGTCATGATCAGACACCAGAACTACGATAACCAGTTCTTGTAGTAGTTCTCCCATCAGAGTTCTGAGGAGCAAACTAGCATCCCCTCACTTTAAATACTGCAGGCCTTAGAGCGTCCTTACGGCGCTTGCTCCAGTTGAGAGCTAATGGGTAGCAGCTAATGTGGATGCTCTGGAGACTTTCAGGAAGGCAGTAACCATTCTTGTTACCTGAGCAGAAGAATTACATCAGCAAGAATTAAAGATACCACGTTCTTTCATTGGAGCCTAGTTTAGTCTTCCCACAGGTGTCCCACATGAATCTTTACAAAGTTAAATGTGGGCCTGAGGAATCCAGAAACCAACATCCCCGGACACCCCCCATTGTGTGGTGAGGACTTCAGAGTGAAAGCATTTGGAAAACAGCAACTACACAAAGGAGCTTTCCTGGTTGTGTCTTCTATGACTAAAGGCAGATTCTCCAGGAGGAAGATAATTTCACGAAAAGCCTAATAAATAAATTTTATTTATTAGGAAGAAAGGCTCAGGCACTGGGGCTCGGAGTGGAACCTGAGAGACTAGAAGTTGACGCCTCCCGGAGGACGTGCTGTGCTGCTGGGTCCTCTCATCTCCCTGAGGCGCCTGCTCTCTCCACTTCCCTCTCCCTGGGAAGGGTCGGGGAGCTGAACATCACTGGGTTGACGGGTAGTCACGTACCACCCACGTGATGCCCCTGTGCATGTTAACAACCTGCCGTGTTGTTTCTCCTGCTGTTCTGTCTCCTATGTGTTCATTTCAGTGAACCTTCAGAGGGCAGGGGGGAGGCTCTCCCCATTCACCCCTGCAGGCACCTGCAGCAGAGGGCTCTGAATGATGGGTGGCTGATGACAGCAGGAAGTATAATGTGACCAGGATGGGGCTGACTTTTAACTGGAATTGTTCTGTAGCAGGGGAAGTAAGGAGGGCGTTGGGTCTCTTCCTTAGGTGAAGAGCTTGGGAAGTTGGGGCAGAACTTCTATCGGAAAGGGTGGGAAAGAAGGTGATCCTGTTATGGGGAAGCTGTGTTAGATGGTGGGAGGAAAGATCGTCACAGGTTTAAAAAGGACATTTTTTAAATTTTAGTTTTTATTTTTATATGTGCAATAGAATAGGGGTGGGTGGATGAAAGGGTTGTGTTCAGTGGGCTGAGGTGAGGAAGTGTGTGTAGGAGGTTGGGATGGGATGCCGGAAGTTGGAGAGTTTGGGCCCAGGGTAAGAACTACCCAAGGCAGGGAGGAAGGACCCAGCAGGCAGAAGACAGCTGGGAGTGGGGCCGAGGCAGGGCGGAGGCGGGCAGGGCAGGCCACGTGTTGACGCCGCAGGTCTACCTAGCCCTCCAACTCTGAGGATGACAGGCAAGCAGCCTTCTCATTGATAATTAACTGCAAGGTGCACTAATTACTATTCAAGACAGTTTCGTGTCCTGGGGTGCCGTGAATACGAGAGGAAGCAAAGCAGTTTAGATTAGTTGTTGGACGTGTGTTCCAGAAAATCCACAAGAAGTAACTAGTTGCCCTGAATTCAGAAAGAATGAATTGGTTGTGATCTGTGGACCATTAGAGCTGAGAGGAACCCTAATGGTAACATCAATGTGAGCGCTCTCAGCGTCAGACAGGAGGAAGCCGAGACCCGGGTCAGAGGGAGGGGAGTATGACTCCAGGGTTCTGCTTCTGCTGGAGAGCAGGTTCAGCCACTGAGTCCTGCAGGCTGTGGGTGCTGCCCAGCCTCCGCCGCTGGCTCCGGGGGAAGAGGATAAAACAGGCTGTGGGCCATTCTCATCTCTGTCACGTATAATATTAACTTTTTAAGTTAATCAAAGGCGTTAACAATTCCACATATTCCTGCATGCATTTACACATTAAAAATTCAGATAGCCATGTTTAGCATAAAGTGAACTTGTCTTCCTTTGTTCCCGATTTTCTCCCCAGTATAAAATAATTCTTTGTTCTTTTGATGGACAATATGCTAAAACATTTCACCTGCAAGAGAAGAGCCCACACATAATCAAATCCCCTGACCCCAGCGGGATCCCTCCCGGGCTTTCTAGCCTTTTGCGTTTAGCTATTTGTTTCTCTCCGACAAGAGACTATAATATCCTCACTTCCCCTCTGGCTCCAGCAGTTCTGCTAACAGTTATTTTGTGGTCATGGCTTAATGCTGCTGCCTAAAATATTTCCTTGCTATTTTCTATTTGAAGATACTCATAATAGGATTTTAAAGTCATGGAACAAAATCTACAGTGCAATATAAAATGGAACAGGATGCTCAAATGTGCAGTGAGCTGCAGTACAGTCTTTGCAATCAGGGCATGGGAAAATCTCTGGGTTGATTAAGATGTCGCCTAAGCCGCTGACACAAGATTTTTTTTGGACTCTGGTATAAGGCACTGTAATAAAAATGGGCTTTTCTACATGCATGGAGGGGCTGGCTCCTTGATTTGCCTAAGGAAGAGAAGCAAACAACAGTCAGTTTTCTTGATGATAATTGCTCAAGATGGTGTGGAAATTGCTAATAGTTCCACCCGCACAAAGAGATGATAATATCACAACCATTACAGTGGAAATGCAAACTTTTGGAATGCACTTGGCTTTTAAAATTGTCTCTGTGATTTTTTTAGCTGGGCATACTTAGGCCACCCTTAAAATTCTGTCCAGTTCTGTAATTTTATAATTACATAAGTGTGTGATTTACTAATGTCTCAGGAAGGGTAGGCTGGAAAAGAAATCAAAGCTACTTACTGAGCTGAGAATTTTCTTGCCCTCTCTTCTCTTTGGTGTTTGCTCTTTAGACATTGATTGTCCACTTGCCAGATGATGTTGAGAGGATGTGGAAGGGCCGGAAATTTAAGCAAGTTTAGTTTGCAACTTGCTCAAGTTGTTTGAAAGCCATTTGCTTACTCTCACACTGTGTCTGACATCATGGCACTATGATAGGGGCTTTGGAAATGCAAGTGTCTGGGTAATGAATTTAGCTCTGTAAGTGGACGTAACACGGCTTTTACTAGATTGTCGTGGCCTTTAGGACAGAGACTGTCTCTTGCACTTCTGTTCAGCTTTACCTCTCTCAGGGAAAGGGCAGTTAATCAGTTTCTTTTTAACAAATTATAAACCTTTGGAAGAGCTCCAAGGGCATGAATTGCACTTGTAGTAGTTTCCACTACTTATTTATTATACGATATCTTTTTCTGCATCCCTATTATATTTGATAAGGAGGTTTTTCTTAAATAAGGTGATAAAACTATTAAAATATCCTTGAATCTAACTGTATTAACACAGAAAAGTTTCTCTCCTCCTCATGTAATAGGACAACGTGATGCTCAGCCCTCCACATAGAATGCAGGGACCCAGGCACCTTCCACATTGTGGTTCCCAGAGCCCTGGTGTCCTTTGTTGAATCTGCTACTTTGGTTGCAGATGAGAAAAGGAGCGAGTAGGGGATTCCTCTGAGAGGATTTTGTGGGACCATCCTGAAAGATGAAACTGCCACCCACATTCTGTGACCAGAACTGGCACATGTGTATACCTATCTGCAAGTGACCGGGCCATGCACACAACCTGCAGGCTTAGTGGGAGAAGGAGCAGGGTTTCGTGAACATTTAAAAGTATCTTCCGTGTCCAGTGTTTTAGCCACTTGACAGATACTTCAGTCTCCCGATGCCCAGGAATACACTCACATCTTCCCAGGGACACAGCCCCAGATGCCACCAGTCACAGCATCTGGGGCCAAAGTCAGGTTCTTTGGATGATGTGTGCATAGGGGAAGGTAAAACTTGTATCCAGAAGAGGAAAAATGAGACAGTCAGGGTGATGTCTCACCCACACCACACTCCAATCCTCTGAAAAGGCATCTACTGTGTACACGTGGGGGAAGGTGCCGGGAAGGCCTGGATTCTGCTCTGTGGGGAGTCTTTGTCTCCACCCTCACGGCCACCCCTGACGTGAGGACGGTGACTCTGCTCTCCACCCTCACGGCCACCCCTGACGTGAGGACGGTGACTCTGCTCTCC
>NW_003852422.1:5077773-5092080 GCF_000181295.1 Otolemur garnettii
CCTGACGTGAGGACGGTGACTCTGCTCTCCACCCTCACGGCCACCCCTGACGTGAGGACGGTGACTCTGCTCTCCACCCTCACGGCCACCCCTGATGTGAGGATGGTGACTCTGATCTCCACCCTCACGGCCACCCTTGACGTGAGGATAGTGACTCTGCTCTCCATCCTCACGGCCACACCTGACGTGAGGACGGTGACTCTGGTCTCCACCCTCATGGCCACACTTGACGTGAGGACGGTGACTCTGCTCTCTCTAACACTGTACATATTTTGTTATTTGCTTCCTTCTACATGACTTGAGGCCCCCAAACTTGCTTTAGCACCCAAAAGTATAAAGAGTAAGGACTGGACCAATTCTTCGTAAAATCTTTTCTCAAATTCGGTAGTTTTCTCATGTACTTACTTCTAGTTAGCTCCATGTGCTTTGGTCGCTGCACCAGGGTTTTTTTCTAGACATAATCATCAAGCTTGATTTATTCCATGGCTTTCTTGGCCCTGAGACTCTCAAAATAGTGGCAGATTTATTTGAAATAACAGACTTTGATGACACCCTTAATCTGACCTCTGCTGCAAAGCTGAGATACTTTGTCTAACTGAAAAGTTTTACCTGGGTCTTTGTGGCTCAAGACCTATGTTCACTGTAGCTCTTTCTCTTAGCAGGTGGCTTTTCTAGTTGAGTATGGCTCCTCACCTGTGGGCTCTCTTTCCTTTGATCTCAGACAAGCCTGTTGCTGCCTATTTTTTCCATGGGTGGTGGAGCTCTGGTAACAGCAGTCAGCCAACAGCAGTCAGTGCACCAGCACTCTCCCCTCCACTTCCTCCAGAGCAAGGCTCAGTACACACATGGATTCCTCCCTAACTGTGGCACGGATTGACTCGCACACCTGTTCCGTATGAATGTTTGGTCAGTGGCCATCTGTGCAGTGCTTTGGGCAACAGGGCTTCTCCATCTCATGCCTTTGCATGCCCCAGGGCCTTGGGGCCTCTGCTGAGTCCTGTGTTTGGAATAAGGGAGGGTGAGGATGATTGGGGTATGGTTAGATGAGCTGGATGTGGAAGAGGTCTGTGTTTAATTGACAAAAGCCAATGGTCCCATCTAAATACAAAGAGATTCAGGATGTGTTATCAGCTGTATGTCTAGGAGAAGGAAACAGGTTTGGGTGAACACCGGTGTTGGCCACAGGTAGCGACGGAGTGGAACGACGGTGGCAATACGTGCTCATGTGAGTGGTTTAAAAGTATATTTGCAAACTAAGAATTAGGAATAAAAGGCCAACATACTTAGATGAGGCTGAGGAAACAGGAGGGAAGACAGTCACGGGGGAATCTCCTCAAGGGCTTTCTTAAAGCCGAGTAAAAATGAAAGAGAAAGTGCTGTGCGTCTCCCCTGACTCTCCAGGCTGCTGTCCAGATGTGGTGGGGCCTTCACCAGACTTGAAAACGGAGGTGGGAAGAACGTCTTCTGAAGAGGCAGAGTGGGACAGCTGCTTTCTCCCAAAGGCTGATCCTGCAAACTATGCATTAACGCCACTTAGGTTTGTTCCTTTCCTGCAGGGCTGCGTGTGAGTCATCTTGGTTGATTAGTCTTTAAAAATAACCCAGGAGAGGGGGGAACAACCAAAGGAAACTCATCTGTGTCATGAAAGTAACCCACTGGCACCCAGGTCAGGCAGGGTGCGGGGCCTCCAAGTTAGGAGGAGACCTGGCTGGGGCTCCACAGACAGGTGGAGACTTGGCTGCCCACGCTGACCAAATGCTCTTGGTAGAGTCTCACAATTCAATCGCCTAATGTAGTTTGCTGAAGTCTTTGATCAAAGGAGAATTTCTTAAGTTTTCCAGAGATACAATGCAAAATTTCAGCCTCTTTGAGCTCAATTTCCTGATTAAATCAACCACGGGTCAATTTAACTGTGGCAGGAAGACCAAAGAAAATGGAAGAATCCTTCATTGTGCACTTGGCAACTTCAATTAATACACGGAGAATCATTCCTAGTCTTAGAAATTTCATCAATATAGAGCCAACCTCTCTGCCCCTCCTTTCCTGTCTCTCTGTCTCATTTCTTTCTTTCTTTTTTTCTTAATATTCTAGCACGATTCTGGGTGTAGGACACAAGTTGATGAAGAAAAACATGTACTGTATATCTCTGGAGAGATGATAGTCTAATATAGCACATGCAATACACATATATTATGTACAACTTGTGTGTTTTAAATTTCCTAATACTAACATTAGAAGGGATGAAGAAAAAAGATAAAGTTAATTTTGATCATATAGTAAACATTATTATTCGATTATCCAAAAATGATTTCATTGAAATAGTCTCCTTTTTTGGCACAAAAATCTTCAGAATCTAATGTGTGTTTCACACATCCAGGTCCCCTTGATTTGGACTGGCCACAGAGCAAGGGCTGGAAGGTCCAGGTGGACAGTGGCCCTCACATTGGTGAGTGCAGTGTGACAGAAGGTACTGACAGATAAACAGGCACATGTATAAACTGGAATAGCACTGGACACAGAGCAGTCACCTGCCCGGCTCAGAGAAGGCTGTCAACTGAGCGAGAACAGAAGTTACCATCAAATCAGCTGGGGGGAGTTACCATCAAATCAGGGGACTGAAACAAGTGCTCCGAGGAAAAGGAATAATACACAGTAGGACAGGGATGAGAGAAAACACTGCCCGTTAACCAACCAGAAGAAGGTCTGAACTAGAGCCAGGCAGAGGGTTGTGATGGGTGATTTAGGACGTTGTAAAAGGCATATTGTGGCTGTAAGATTAATGATCAACAAAAGGCCCATCCAAGTGTCTCACAGGGCCAACATCACCTGTCAGTCAACAGTGGCCCAAGGATTCCCAGGAGACAGGGCACTGGCACGCCGCCATAAGCCTTCCAACCAACCTTATCCTTACCAGAGTAGCTCAGCTCCTTTTATGAAAGACACCCGGCAACTGATGCAGACTGGATGCAGGTATACGGAAGGGGCAGAATCCCCCAGCTCAGAGAACGATCTCTGGATGGATCCGGCCCACTGGCCTGCTCCCATTCTGGCTGTTGTACGAGTGCTGCCTGCTCATCAGACGGTGTCTGAAGGCTCATCGTGATGTGAGTTCCGCTGAATGGGAGAAGTTGTTCCTGGAGAAGCTGCTTTACCAGGACTGTGTGAGACTGCTGAGCATGACAGATGTCTATGGGAGTGCAGGAGGTGGCTGTTAAAGCCACACAGCTGCATTCTCACCACCCTTTCTTCTTGAAGCTCATTTCTACGTGATTGTTCCAAGTTACTGGAGTAGGGAGACGGGGACAAGGAGATGATCAGGGAATCTCTTCAATAATCAAGGTAGGAGGGAAGGGTGGACTATTTAGGGGAGTAGATGTTAGAAAGAAATATTTAGGAGGGAAGGAAGAAAGAGGTAGCAGTACAAAACCAGCTTCTGTCTCATGAGATCACATTCAAAATTGTTTCAGCATCCACGGTTATTTCAAAATGAAAACCTGACTTCCTGTGAGACCTAGCAATGATAACTCCTGGACATTTGTCCTAGAGAAACGAAGACTCATTTTCATCTATAAACTGGTAAACAAGTTTTTATATCAGCTTTATTCATAATAGCCCCAAACCAGAAACTACCCAAATGTCTATCAGCAGGTGAATGGGTCAACAAACAGGGGTACATTCATCCCATGGAGTGCTACTTGGTAAGAAAAAGCAATAAACTCCTAATATAAGCAGCAACTTGGGTGAACCGCAAGGAAATTGTGCTGAGTGGAAAAGTCAATCTCAAAAGGATAAATACTGCATGAGTTCATCCATGTAATATTCAGAAAATGACCTAATTGTGGAGATAGAGAACAAATAAAGGGTGGTCAGGAGTTAGGGATGTCTAGAGAAAGGGGTAGACGTGGCGATCAGTGGGGAACAAGGGTCCTGTGGTGACAAAGGGAGAATCTTGGTTGTGGTATAGTAGTTCCTCAAGGTGTACATGTGAGAGAACTGCACACAAACACACGCACACACACACATGCACACACACACACAGACACGCGAGTGACACATACACGGTGAGATCTGATCCACCTCCACAGATTGTACTAACATCACCTTCTTGACTTTGGTGTTGCACTCCAGGTATATGAGGTTTTCACACTGGGGAGGCCGAGGGAAGGGTGGTCAGGACCTCCCTGTATGTTTCTTTGCAACCATCTGTGAGTCTATTAAAAAATCTCAGAAAGTTGATAAATGGCTTCTGCGTCTGCCGTTATTTGCTTTGAGGAAGAGCCAGGAAAACACTGCAGCACTTTTTACGTGACTGCAATAAATGCCGCGGAGCATCCCCCACTTTCACTGCTTTATTGTCTGGTTATGGTCATCAAAGATATTTATGAGGGACTCCTAGGAAGTGCTGTACAGAGGCATAAAATCCAGCCATCATCTTGCATAACCGGGTCTGTGACTGTGTGAGGAGATAACTTTGCTCTCATCCCCTTGCGTTTTGAATTACTGACATGTACAAATAATAAACTTTTCTTTTTTTTTTTTCCATTCTCCCCTCTCTTTTAGGAACATCAGCTTTTTTCTGGGAGCTCCCCAGGACTCTGCAGGATTCAGCTGACTCTCCCTCACACAGAGACTCAGTGATCCCCACTCAGACCTGAGTCTGTGTGGACACTTTCTTCCTTTGGTGCTTGGGTTAAGCGATGTGATCGTACACGTCAGTGCTCTGTTTACAGGCTCTGGGCGTGACTTATGATGCACACGGTACCTGAAATCACTTAGATCACTTGCACAGTGCAGGCTTCCCTGACTTCTCCCGCTGAAGTCACCAGTGTCCATGATGATAAACCACTCAGTCCCTTAGCAGGGCTGGGCAATTTGCAGCCCTTCATTCTTGGGTCATCCTCTTGTCTTGGCGTCAGGGACAACATAATAGCCTTAATTTCTTTCTTGCTATCTGCCTAGTACTTCTACTTCTCAGACTTTCGCAGTCCTGCCTTCCCTCCCTGCTCTCCACATACTGGGCCCCTCAAGGGTGGCCGTGCTCAGCTCTCCTCCCTGGCTGTAGTCCCAGAGCTCTAGATGTGGCCTCTCTACCCACAAACACACACTTATACCTCTGGCCCCACTCACTCTCCCACTCTCACCTCTGGATGTCTGCCTGCCAGCTTAGCATCTCCGAGTTGACAAATCCAGATCGGAACCTGGGGTTTCTTCTCTCACCCTCCTCCATAGCTTGGACCTTCTCTGCTTTGGTCTGTGTCAGAAAGTTCCCTGCATCACCATGAATGCAGTTTGCATGGCCTAATCTTTGAATTTCTATTTCCCTCATACAACATTTTCAAGCACCAGCAAATCGTGGTAGAATTACCTTCAACACAACATGTTCCAAATCAGACTTCTTTTTAGCACCTGCCTAGCAACCACCTTAGATCACGGTCATCTCTGGTGGAAATTTGTAGACTGGGGCATCATTCTCTTGCTCACAAACCTCAAGTGGCTTTTCCTCCCTCTTAGGAAAATAAAATACAAATTCCTTACCAGGGGTTGCAAGGCCCTACATGGACTCACCATAGCCTGGCCTGTGACATCTCTCATATCACGGGCCCTTTCCCCCAGCCCGCTGGGCTCAGCAGACTCCCCCCCCCCCCGGTGCTCCTGGAACACCCTGCCATGCTCTTTCCTCAGATCCTTCCCTCTTGCTGCTCCTCGGCTCTCCAGGATCCCCCCAAATTGTCTCGCCTCTTGATTTCACCCTCCCATGCCCATCAGAAGGTCTGATCTGATACCATCCACATCCCTGTCTATCATTCCATCACATACTTATTTGATAATTTTTCTGCTGTCTATTTCTCTTTCTGACACCATTTTTCAAACATTTGACCCCAAAAGTATCTCATCTGTCTTGTTTACTGCAGAATTCCTCCTGCTTTAAAAAAGGCAAATGCACAAATTCAAAGCTACAGGATTTCTGCCCTGACTTTAGAATCTTAAAAGAAGGTACTAAGGTTTTGGCTTTTATGCGAGGAAAGGAGCTTTATCCCACATGAGTTTGGTTACCTGGTTGGTGCCAATGTGTTTGTTAACATTTTGAATTTTTTGTAAACAAATAGGGTGGTCTTTACTCCTATTTGAATTTGTTTCATTGTTTGTTCACAGGGGAGTGACATTTGATCGTTGTAATGATCTAGAATATTAGACACTTGAAGTGGATGGAAAGGAATTCAAGATACAGCTCCTCCTTTAGGGAGCTCAAGGTCAAACACACAGAGTATAAGGTAGTTAGAATTCTGGCAGCCGACTTCGGGATGTTTGGAGGAGTGAGCCTGCTCTCCAGCAACTAAGGACAAGCACTTAAGGGATTATACATGGTGTGGAGGGCAGAGTGTGGGTGGTGACAAACTGGATGCAGGAAATGCCAGGTGTTTTCAAGTTGTTGATGCCACAGTCTGGCAAAGGCAGGGTACTGTCTAATCCGCACTGTGTCATCCACTGACCCGATGCCAGATTCAGTATGAATTTTCGTAAGTTATAGGATGTAACTTTAGAGAAAGCAAAAATCCAGAGAAGTAAATAAAGCCTCTTTTTGTTGCATTTTTCTTAAAAAATACTCTTATTGCCTCAGTATTTAGGGGCCAGTTCATTGCTTTCCCACGGGCTAAGCACAGAACGGATTCTAGGATGAACATAGAAACTTCAGGAATTGTAGCCTAGCTACAAAATCAGCATTATGTAACCCTCCACCCTCCTCCCTCTGCCGCTGAGTTCTGAAATAGCAGCACTCGGGAGTGGGTGGTGAAACTGTCTAATAGGGAGCTGCTACAGGAGACTGATTTGCATTCATTTCTGTTTTACCAAATTATTTTTGGAGAGGACTTTTAATTGACAGCATCATCACAATAGGTCTAACTTTTAGCTGAGTTTAACAGCAACTTCTCTGCCAGCTGTCTCCGTGGCTTTGCGGGATGAGGTTGGGTTTCCCTCGGGTGAGGACGCTCACACCCCCGAGTGACTTGTCCTCTGGTCCACCTTGTGCTGGTCAGACCCCACTGATGGCCTCTCCATCCTATTTCCCTTCCATGAGGCTCTGGCCCTTTAATCATTTGCTTACCTCAAATTTTCTCAGTAAATACCCAGAGTCATAATAAACAAGTAAGTGCCTTGTTGCTGGCTTCTTTATTATTGCTAAATACTTGAGAACTAGAAAGGAAACTGGGCTACTTGTAAGAAGAAAATAACGAGAAAGGATGAGTTTACCTTGGAATAAGAACAGAGTCTCTATGTGGGCAACGAATTGAAACACACCCGTTCATGTACACACTCCCCATTTTACTCCACATGTTCATCTGCCGTACTTTGAAGAGTAATTTCCCAGCCTCATGAAGATTTCTCTTAGCAGCAAGAAAAGATTAGCTTTGAACAAACAGAAAGAATTCCTACTTTATGTGGTGCAGTAATTAACAACAAGAACAAAAGCTTTAACCTAAGTGACAAAAATACAATTTGTAGATCCCAGAACACTACATGTATTGATGTCTTTATCTGTAAAAAGTGAAGTGATATTTCAAGTAATCGCTAATGAAATAAATTTATACAAATAAAATCTCACCCTCTTTAACTAATTTCTTTTCAAACTAAAGTGTGTTTTTCATAGGATTAGAAGAGATTTAGCTCTGAATTTTCTTGGTGTACATCTTCCTTCTATAATTTATTCCTTCTTTATGGTGTTAGAATGTTCTTCTCTGAAAGTTTTTCCCCTCGAATTGTTCTTTGCTGCTCCTTAGAGAGTTCTGCCTGGGACCATTGAGTATTTTGCCTCTGACAGAAATGAAAAGGCAAAAAATATTCATTTCTCAATCTGTTCCTCTTTATGAAAGTTTCCGCCAATTGCATTGTTCTGTTTTGTTCGTTTTTTCTACTGAAGATTGAGTCTGCAAAATTTCTAACAGATTCTTAAATTTGTTCCTTAAACCCATTCTTTATTTTCTAGGGATTGGTTCTTAATGTTAAATTTATAGAGCTCCCCATGCCCAGAATATAATACTTGAAACTCATGTAAGAACTTTTAAAGGTTTTGGAAATAGATTTTTAAAGTGGATTCATTCAATAAACGTTTATGAGTGCATTATCCTTATGATTTCTTTAATTTTTAGAAAGTTATTTTAGATCTGAATAGTTTTGGCATCTAAATTGCTTTTGCTTTTAAGCGACTGCTTCAGAGAACAGTGTGAGCCGAACTTTATCCTAAACTAATCTGCCCGCCTCACCCTCATCCATCACCTCTGTATCTGGCAATTCCGTGAGAGCGACGGAGGAAATGTACAGAGAGAACTGGAAGGCGAGGAGACGCTATTTGATCATCGACTGCTTTTTTATTCTCACACATGAATGGAGAAGGTGGAAGAAATGGAAGGACGGCATTTGTTCTGGAAAAAACTGAGGAGAGTAATTGTCCTTCCCCGAGACCATTGCTACTTTCATCCTTCTCTTATCACTAGAAGGTACTATTATGTGTGATTATCAAAAGTGCTGAAGCAGAGGGCGATGGCCGGAAATTCGTTTTGTCATTATCCTATGGTGAAATAGCCCTTCTGCTCACTTGAACTGGAAGAATGAGCAGATAGCATAAGGACCATGAACTCTCTGAGGCCATGACATTGCCGTCCTGTTATCATTTCCCTGTGCTGTGTCTTGACGGTGCTTAACAGAGAGTTTAAAACTATATTTATAACTATCTACAAATGGAATTTAAACAAAATAAGGATCCCCAGAATGTGCTCATTAATACTTATGGAAAACTTTAATTTTAATTAAAAATCCTAATTTCTTGGTGGTTTCCTATTTCATACTCAAAGTTTGTCTGACCTGACACTACTAAGTTATGAGTAAGGGAAGGGAATTTTTTTTGTATTTAGCTTAAAAATATGGTTTTTGATGTTCATTTATTAAACACATTTGAATTAAACATCCATTCCTGTGTCAGGCCTGATTCTACATGGTAGCGACACAACAGGGAAGACACAAAGTCTCTTTGCCGTATCCACCGTTACGCCAGGTGGAGGAGACAGCCTTGGCACAGACTGAGGGGGTGAAGGCAGGCTGTGTGCAGGTGGAGGGCCAGACAGAAACCAACTGTGCCCAAATGGGTCTCAGTGGGCCCGGGGGAGACATCTGCACAGTGGGGAGGGTCACAGGCTTTCTTAGGAAGTGCAGAGGAGCTGGCGAGGTGAGGCCGGACTGGAGAGGAAGAACACAATGACCACTGCAGGACACGTCTGCCTGCAGTGGGGACTCCCGGCGCTGGTGAGGGAGGCAGGGCGCAGCAGAGCTCAGGCTCGAGGCTGCATGCCCTGCGTGAAGGGGACCTGGGTGTGCCTCCTACAGGAGATGTTATTGTTCTCAGTGCAGGACATTAAAATAGGGAAAGTGCTGCTTCAGGTGAGCAGCTGCAGGGAGGAGAGCCTGTACCAAGGTGATGCCAGGGGGTGGAGAGGGGAGAGCTGGAGAACCCTGAGAGGGTAAACTGGCGTGACCTTGTGATGTAGGGAGGGAGCAGGGAGGGTCCAAGTGGCTCCCTGGATTGGACCTGGGCTTTGTTAGAGGGTGAGGGGTAGAGCTGTGGCAGGCGGGGACGTGGTGGGCCGATGATGAACCGGGTGGAAACATGTCGACTTGGAGCAGGCCCTGGAGAAGGAAAGAAGCAGGGGGGGCTGAACCCCAGGGAGGAGGTTTGGTCCAGAAATCAACATTCAGAAACCAGCACATTTGGGTAGTAGGGATGCCATCAGAGGAGCTCACCAAGGAGAACTGGATACAGTGAAGAGGTAGCACCCCTCTCAGAGCCCCAGACTCACCTGCAGGGAAAGGGAGGAAAAAAATGAAACCTTTGAAGGGCGATTTGTTTTCTATTGTGACATAATTTTACTGCAAATGCAGAGTTTAAAACTATACTTATGTTGACCATTCTGCAACGAGGGCTGAAGTCTGTGCTTGGGTAGCTGGGTCCTCTGTTTTTTGGGGGAGGTCTCCTCAGACTAAACAAGAGAATTGAGGTGTCACCCAGAAAGAGGCCCCTCTGAAGCTTGACTGGGGAAAACCATTTGGGCTGTTGGTGCTGGCAGCCTTCCCTTTCTTGATGACTGTTGCACTGGAGGGCCTCAGTTTCTCCATGGAAGTCACTTGCAGGTCCTGCAGTCCACGTGAGCTTCCTTCCCAGGGGGGCTCCCAGCATGGGCTCTATCAGTACAGCCAGTGAGGGAGCGAATCTCCTCACAGGACAGGCGTGGCAACGTCACATAACATGGTCACATCCACTGATCACGTGTATCCTGGCCTACACGAAAGTGGGGACAGCGAGGCCACTTATAAGTCTGTCTGTCACCAGGGGGAAAGGACAACAACCGAGGCCCAAAGAAGCCTAGAAAAGCCTGGTGTGAAGGCTCTCCCGGGCTGGGCAGTGTCCAGGAGAGAGACATGTCCACAAACGGGGCACTCGGAGGGTCCCTCTCTGATGAATTTCTCTAGAGCAACTCAAACAAGTGCTGGAGGGGAGGCCCCGTGCTGGTGCCGAGGTGTGGGTGGCAGGTGAAGCCCTGGAGAGAGGATCTCAGTTTGTCTTTCAAAAATCTCACATGAAAAGAGTGAGACTAAAATTGTACCAAAATCAGGTTTCTAACTGTGTTTATCTATGAGCTATTTTTAAGAGGATAATGAAATAAAGAAATTAAGTAAAGCCAATTTTCAAACGTGTAAACAGTACATCTGCATTAAATTTGCTTACAATATTTACGGTTCTGGGTCTTGGGATCTGGAAAGATTTTTGGATTGGGGGGGATATCTGGATTTTAATCTCTGGGTGCTACTTGATGTTTGTATAATCCTATAAAGCCCAGTAGCCTTTTGGGGTGTCCTTTTACTGCCTGTAAAATAAAGAGATACAGTGTATTTAAAAAGGCAGAATTTGAAAAACCCCCACCAGTTTTAGTAATTTTCTGTGTTTCTTTTCTTACTTCACATGTTCATAGTCACTGACGAAGGGGCACATTTAGTATTTGCTGAGAGAGTTTTATTCTAGACATCTGAGTCACAAATCAGTAAAAGCCCAAGCGCTGGCCCAGGGCTGGCCTCTGCTGTCACTGAGAGCCACAGGGCCGGATGGAAGCTTCCGGACGTTGCAGCTCCTGTTCAGGACAGTTACTGTGACACATGTTTGGTCAAAGACCACTTTTTATATCACAATTCTCTTTGATTATCTGAAAGTAAATGGAAGCAATTTCTTTCTGGCCTAGACAGTTACAGAAAAATGAACACAAAAAAGTTGAGACACTATATTCAAATACATGCATTTACCGCCTACTGAAATGCTAAATGGCCTCAGACACCGGGTTTCCTCTCAGGAATCCCCACACCTGCACCCTCACGAGTTTCCTTGGGAGAAATAGTTTGGAGGCTTAATAAGGAAACAACCATGATCTTGACTCTCTGTGACAGGCAGAGCAGCAGAGACCCGCATCCCTCCTCTCCAGAGTTCTGAGTCAGTTGCCCGGCTCCTGGCTCCTTTGTACAGCTCTCTTGCCTGAGATGTTTCGCTTTGAACAGTCACTGGATCTCTTGGAAGAGAACCAGCCCTGCCTTAGTTTTCAGAACCACAGCACAGGGACAGCTACAGCCAGAGGCTGGGTTCCCTCTGCCTTTGTCAATGCTGGTTTGCAAAGGGAGGTTTTCAAAGGGTCTAGGTCAGGCTGACTGAAGCCATCTCAGCAGCTTCCTGCTGTGCTTCCTGAGGTTGCCCATGCACCTGTGCCTCTTTCCTGGGTCACACTGTGTCACTTGCTCAGACTTCAGTTTATAAGAGGTGGCTGAGTTTAATAGAGTGCCCACACCTTGTCCCCATGCCTCCCTTCCCTCCAAGACTGCTCCCCACAGTGTTACAGGGAGAAGGCTAATTATCTCTGGATGATATCTGCTGTTTCTCCCACCCCCAAATTCACATGTTGAAGTCATACCCTCCAATGTGATGGTATTAAGAGGTGGGACCCTTGGGAGGTGATTAGGGTCAGATGAGGTCATGAGCATGGGCCTGCATAAGCAGGTTTGTGCTCTTACAAGAGTCCCCGGAACACATTGTCTTCACCCCACGCAGACATAGCAAGCTAGGCAAAGGGTCCTCAGCAAAACCCAACCTTGCTGGTCCTCAGACTTCTGGCCTCCAGGACTGTGAAGAGGACATGTTGGTTTTCTAAGCTTCCCAGTCCTCGCTGTTTTGTGCTGGCAGCCCAAGCTGACGGGGGTGGTCCCCAGACTTAGGGATCTGAGGCTTTGCAGTGCCCAGTGTATGCTCTTCACTCCTCCAGCCCTTCAGGTTCCTTCTGTCCCTTAGGAAAACACACTCCCAGATTCGGGAGGGTGGGTGGAGGTGGGTCCTTATTCACGCCACAGGCTGACACAGCAGTGCACTTTTGGGCCAGTGGCTGCCACTATGCATTGTAAAGTGGGCTCTTCACAGAGGAGCCACGTGACAGGAGCCCTCCCCATTCTCAGGCATATTTTTTTTCCCTGTGATAAAAGCTCCCACAGGCAGAGAAATCCTTGACTACAAAGAATAATGATATCTGTCTATGCACTGCTGCACCATAGTGAGACCAGAGTCTCCTCTGTGGCTTGTGAAAATCACTCTCGTTATCTTATGGGTGTGATATATCTACAGTGTGGGGACACCCCACTTAATTCTTCCTTTATTCAGAAAGCGAGTTATCGTAAGCCAGGTAGAAGTGTATTAGGGCAGAAATAATAATGATTTGAATATATGTTCATAAAGAGGTTAGCCCATGGGATGGGGCTTTCTAAAAATGAGAGATTTAGAGCCAGTGATTTGCTGAATAGCCATCACACTAGGCTTCAGGAGGCACCATTTTCTATGCTTTGCTTTGGGCAAGGGAAAATGTGCAGAGGTCAGGGGACCTCTGCAAGGCTGTGTAGAAAGTCCAGGGCGGAGTCTACTCGATGTCTCAGGGGGCCTGAGACCTGTACACTCAGAGTCCCCCTGCCCTAAGGAGGGCCTCACGCTTGGTTTAATGCTCTCTTATCACCCTCTTCAAACTTTTAGTAATTTTTGAACAAGTGGCCACGCATTTTTCATTTTGTATTGGACCATACAAATTACGTAGCTAGTCCAGATCACGAGCTTCCAGTGTTTTATACACATTATTTGGATCTCATATCCTGAAGTTGTAAATTAAGCCTTACAACCAGATGTCACAAAGAACCTAGTACATGGAGGAAAAACATGAAGGATCTTCCCACGGGTGAGACAATCCCCAAAGGCATCGGCTCCGGAGATTTATGTGTTCCTCGTGTTCCTTCGAAGGAAACAAAGTGTACGATGCAAAGTTGTCTAGAGAACACAAAGGCTTTCTGATCGCCAGCAGGGGAAATAGGAGATTTTGGCCCAAATTTTAAAACTTTGGAACTCATTTAAAATAATGAGCTAGAAGCCGAGTTTGAAATGCTTCTGTTTCCACACTATAAATAAAGTACTATAAAATAAGTCTCTGTACATTTAAGTCTTTGCACCTTAAGTGCATTTAAATCTCGAGACATGGGCATGAGGGTTTTGAACAACACACAAATTGCTGATCCAGTGTGGTTACGAATTCAGACTGAGTGAATTTTAGTTCTTTTATTCTGGACCACGGGGGCCCTTCGTGAGGAAGCAGCATGTCCAACTTCATTTTTCCTCAGCTCCAGAGTGGGTCAAAGTTGCCCATTGCTTACCTGATTTGACGATATGAGGTCACTGTCTTTCCTAATCTTACAATTTTCTTTGGTAGAGTTGTTATAAAAAGCAAAATATTTACTTAAAACTGTGCTGTTGTCTGGTACATCTTGACTCTGCATTTTACCGATTTCCTGTCGTTTATTTTTCAGATCTTGAAGCAAGAAAATATTTTTCTACTATACTTCCCCTTCCTGGTGGCTCTACAGAGGTGATTTTCCCCTGGGGAGCAATTTTATTACCCAGGAGATATTGGCAACCTCTGGAGGAATTTCTGATTGTCTAACTTAGTTGGGGGGATTCTACTGGAAACTAGTGCATAGAGGCCAGGGATGTAACTCAGCTCCCCACAACCCTGCCATGCACTAGAAAGATTTTCCAACAAAGAATTATCTGACCCTGAATTAACAGTGTCAAGGTTGAGAGACTCTGCTTTGCTCTGTGTGGAGACCCTGAAAGGTGGAGTGGGGACGCCCGCCTGCTGTGCAGTGTAGGGTCTGCGTGCAGAGTGAGAGTGAGGGGGAGTGGGGACGCCGGCC
>NW_003852422.1:5092546-5096316 GCF_000181295.1 Otolemur garnettii
GCTGTGCAGTGTAGGGTCTGTGTGCAGAGTGAGAGTGAGGCGGAGTGGGGATGCCGGCCTGCTGTGCAGTGTAGGATCTGTGTGCAGAGTGAGAGTGAGGTGGAGTGGGGACGCCGGCCCGCTGTGCAGTGTATGGTCTGTGTGCAGAGTGAGAGTGAGGGGAGTGGGGACGCTGGCCTGGAACTCAGCTTCCCAAGTGCTGACAAAGTCAATGTCAGCTAGACTGACTTTTCTTCTTTAATGAAGGAGCAAAGAGTGTTCCCTGCACTAGATTGAAAGATATAGGAGCTAAAACAGTCTTTTGCCAAAAAAAATTCCACCTTGCTTAATCTGAAGAATCAGACGTTTTTTTGCTTCCTAGTCTGTGTTAATATATTGGCATTTCTAACACCTCCCAATGTTTCCTGTATCTCTTTGTTTTTATTCTTTGTGGTAAGAACAGTTAACTTGAAATCGATCCTCTCGACAAATTGCATCAGATTGTAAATATTAAGTATGAGCAGTTCTTCACATATCAATTATGCCTCAATAAAGATGTGTTTGGCCTTACTGCTGAAGTAGAGATTGAGAACTTGTGCACAAGATCAACATTTTGAAAATGAATTTGTCTATGTGACAACTCAATGCATTAGATCTTTGTGGGTTACCACTCAACAGGCTGGGCGTTATAAGGAATATAAACATGAGTTCTGGTCACTGCACTCAGGAAAGGCCGTGGATGGTCTTAAGGAGAAAGACACAGGCTTAGAGAGGGAGAAACATCTTCACATTCCAAACAATTCAGTAGAGGTCCAATAGAGAAGTGTTGGTAGTGTAGTCAAATTTCTGAGCTTTGGCGGGTCTTGTTCAGTGGGACAGAAACTTATCTTCAGTTTCATAAGCTGGAAATTAAGTCACCTTACTCCTGATAATGAGCTGTAGTTCTTGAAGATAATGTTGTTGGGATTCCCCAGCTGTGGACTGCGAACTTTCTTAGTTCTCATCTTCTCTCAGTAGATACAGGAATAACTTTCCCACCATGCACCAAGTAGTCTTCTAGGCTGTTACCCCCCTTGTCATAAGACTACAGGAGTTCTGCTGTGTGAGACCACTAAGCTGAGCTTTGTAATACAGCTAAGTGTCCCCCCTGCTAGGCAGTAAGCAGCTGATGTGTTTGATGCTGGTGATAAGGTCACTACTGGATGCCAGTGGACAGGACAGTTGGTACAGTATCTGGGGCAGCTAAGAATGTTCTTTGATCCCGTGAGCACTGGGTGGGCTCTCAGCACCTACACAGTCCCTGGGACACAGACAATTCTCTTTGTGGGGCTCCACTGCTGGATCCCCCGATCTTAATTCTAGGACAGCGGCGGGCTCTCTGAATTCACAGGCAACTGTCCCAGAACCAGCACCTTTACTCCCATGACACACTCCTGCCTCCTTTTTCTTTAATACCCCAGTTCCTTGTTTAGACTCAAGGATCATCTTTTTCCACAGATGCCTGGTTTCTTCTTTCCTGTCAAATCTCTTCTTCCTTCAACTTGGACCAGAAGCCCAGTTTCCTAAATCAGCACTGTTCAATAGAAATCTGATACAAGCCACGTGTGTCTAATATTAAATATTCTAGTAGGTAAGTCAAAAATTTGAAAAGAAAATAGTGAAATAAATTTTAGTAACGTATTTTATTTAACCCCAAATGTCTCAAATAATACCATTACAACATTGTTTGACTTGGGTTCCAATGAGGTTGTATTACTATTTCTTTGGGGTTGATATAAGCATTAAATGACAGAAGGTGTAAAACAAACTAAGTGGCTTTACTACCTGCAACGTGCTTACAGCTATTGTTCTCACTTCCTCTGGGCCAGGCCCCAGGCCTTTCCTAGACAGTTGTACATTTTATCCCTGCAGTAGGCAGGGCGCCATCAGAATATTGCCTTTATGGTGTAGATTTCAGAGAGGAGACAATCTGAGAAGAACTGTTTGTGAATAAAAGGATGTATCTGTAAAATACACAGACCTTCTTGAGGTTCTGGAATTTCTAGAAATTTTAAAGTAAGGACTGTACTATTAATAACTTGGGTCACAGTTAACATATTGCACATTATGCCAAATTTATACATTTTACTCCATAATAAAATCTAAACATTAGACTGGTTTTGACAATGATAATTTGACAATTAAAAGAGTTTAAATTGTAGACGATTTATCACATTTACTCAAGTAATACTTTGACCTATGGCTATTTCTAAGTACAAGCCTTCAAAAGGAAGCATCGAACCCTGGGTTCAACTAATTTCTGATCTACTGAAAGTTGTCCGACTAGATGTATTAGCCAGTGGGGGCTGCAGTAACAAATAGCACCAGGTGGCTTGAACAAAATAAATGTATTTTCTCACAGTTACAGGAAGCCAGAAGCCTGAGATCAATATGTATTAGGGGCTGGTTTCATTGGAGGCTTCTCTTCTCAGGTTGCAGGTGGCCACCTCCTTACCTGGTCCGTCCTTTGTGCATGTCCACAGATGTGTCCTAACTGGCTCTTCTCTTAAGGACACCAGTTACACTGGGTTAGGCCTCATCCATATGACCTTATTGCCTCTTTAAAGATCTTGTCCTTGAATACATTTGCATTCTGGCATAGCTGGTGTTGGGTCTTCATCCTGTGAAGGTGGCAGGGGACACAATTCAGCTCATGACAGTAGGTAAAGTCACTGGATGAACTGCCTTTATCGATCTCCTTCCATTGACCAGCTGGCTTTGATGTCATCAGTTTAAGCAGCGTATCATATTCTATTGGTGCCTTCATGAACTCCAGAGGGTTTGCACTGGCTCTTTCCCCATTCTGCTACATTTTTTGGTTAATGTCTACCTGAGACCCAAACTATCCATATCAATTTGACAATCTCCTGATAGCTCAGGAGAGAAATCTATAAAATGATGCCATTGTTCTTCTTTTCCTTCTTTGGCTTTATCTGTTGAAGTAGAACTTGAGACTTTGTAGAGCATGATCAACATTCTGAAATTGGATGTGTCTACATGACAACACAAGAAATGTATGTTTTCACAGTTTCTTATTTAGAATGTTTCAAAATGTATAATGAATTGTTTCTACATTTAATTTCAGAAGACTGAAAAGATGCCTTGGGTTTTCTTTGATTTTTGCGTATGTTGATTTTAAGACAGTATTTCAGAAACTCTTTGGAATGTTTGATTTTAATTCTCAAATTTGCTTCAAATTAAAAATTTATTTATACCATATGTTCAGATTAATTTCAGGAAAAATAACTCTTATTCCAATAACATTTCTAAATGCTTCTTACATGCTCAAATTAATGTAGCTGGTTACAGTAAGAGTGAAAATTGAGCAGTAAGTGTCCTCTCATCTTAGGAGCTGCCATTGTCTTCTTTGTGTCTTGAGTCAGATTTCTTGTCCTTGATTTTATTCTCATGTTTTATAGGAAGTTAAAGTCACTATTGCTAACTCAACCAAAATTGCCTTGGTAATAGTGACTTTTCTGGCTAGGTGCACATTGATACTTTGAGGATGGAATTTAATGAATGATGCATAAAGTCTCGACTGATCTCATGAGTACTATCTGAGTAGAAGTCATCATGGCTGGTTCCTGCACTTGGTATATATCTACATAATGTCAAAATAAAATGCTAGGGTTGGGTGTGGGAGCTCATGCCTATAATCTTAGCACTCTGGGAGGCCAAGACAGATGGATTGCCCTGAGCTCAGAGGTCAGAGGTTAGAGACTAGCCTGAGCCAGAGTGAGACCCCATCTCTA
>NW_003852422.1:5096336-5172418 GCF_000181295.1 Otolemur garnettii
GTCCCAGCTACTTGGGAGACTGAGGCAAGAGAATTGCTTAAGCCCAAGAGTTGGAGGTTGTTGTGAGTTATGATGCCACGGCACTCTACTGAGGACTACAAAGTGAGATAAAAAATAAATAAATAAAAGAAAAAAAGAAAATTATGAACAAAACTTCGAACTAAGACAACTGAAAGCCAATTGAAAGCAAAATTAAAAAAAAATAAAATAAAATGCTGGGTTGAAAGCAGAAAGTTTTGCTTATTAGTGGTATTGTCTGACCTGCATAATAGCCAAATAAAACATTCTATCAAACATTCTCTTTATGAAGCTAATATAACTTATCTGCAATTGGGAGAATCTATTCTTAGGTGTTTTCTAATCAATGCTCAGATTCATACAGGAGTGTGATGAGTAAAATATTTTTTTGTTTGTTTTTTAGCTTGTAAATTAGCTTTAAGGTAACTGACAATATTAAATCTGGCTTTATAGAGATGCTGTTCCAAATAAATTAGTTAATAGTCCAACGACAAGAAGGCACAGATGAGTTTTATTAATTGTTTAAACCAATCAACTTCAAGTGCCACGTGCATATAGTCATCATCAGCTCTCAGTTTACAGTCTTTTGTGTAAGAGGGACATATCTCGTTCTTTATTTCCATTCATTAGGTGATGAGTCCTTATCATTGTATCATGCTGTACTTCTCACTTTCAATGTTCTATTGCCATCTTGTTTTCTCACTGGCTCTTGTTTGACACACAGCACTTCCTTGGAGTCACAATGCATATATTTCAAGTAAAACAGTCTTCCAGATGCCCTGAGACAATCACTGTTAGCATTGGTACAGTTCATTTTATGAGTGTGTTTGTCTTGACAACTGATGTCAAGTATGGCCTAACAATGAGGATGGGATTGTTTGAGAATATAAACATGTCACTTTTAGTAGCTTCAGGCTGCATGCAAAAGTACAGATTTGAAATGCCGATCTCTCTGTGTGTCTTCGGCTGTGCCATATTGGTCCTGAATTCTTCCTCCAAGCTTCTGAAAGGACATAAATGGATCTTGTAGGATGGGTTTTGACAGCTGGAACACTACTGAGGAGATCAATGCAATTACTACACCAGTGGAGAGCCTTTCTTCACTGTTACAGTGTCTTCCCTGGTGACAGTCCACCTTGCTCACAGATTTACTCTCTGCTTGGCACACACATGAACAACCCACCTGTGCAAATATTCAGCACAGGTGTATTTGCCCCTGTGAGACTTTGTACTGGGCTCCAATGATTATAAGCTGAACAGCACGATCTGCTCTCAGAGGGCTTATGATATGTTGAGGAGATGAGCCCATACAATCTG
Source organism: Otolemur garnettii (assembly GCF_000181295.1). NCBI lineage: Eukaryota > Metazoa > Chordata > Mammalia > Primates > Galagidae > Otolemur > Otolemur garnettii. Next base: position 5,097,672 of record NW_003852422.1, read on the forward strand.
ATGTGTTTGACAAATGTGTGATGAATTCATCATGCACCAGTGCCCTGCCGAGGTCACGTCTGACGTGCAACACAGAATACAAGCTGGGCCTCCCCAGAGACACATTTGCCACCTCAGGGGCAGAGGTGACATTGTGAAGAGCCCATTTCTGAAGTGCTGTCTATGCTTCCTGTAGGATTCTACAGATGGTATCTAGCGTGTAGCTTGCAGGACCAGGTGAGGCAGAGCTCCAGGAGTATTGCTGAGGTGAGTATCCCTGGTAGTGTGATGTTGGGTGAATGAGATTGTGGAGGAAAGGTCTTCTAGGCAACATTGAATTCATAAGTAAAGACATACAATTGTGTATTAGGAACTTGTCTGCAGTCAGTATTACTGGAGTTTAATCATGAATCAGGGCAGAGGGATGACCTTTGGAAGGAGGTGAATCTGGACGAATCGGTAGGTGGCTGCTGGCACAGGGCCACTTGCCTTCCTAACTGGCTTGGACTTTATCCTACAAGACAGACGTTTCCATTCCTACCAGACAGTTCCTGCTACTTAAAACAAATGTTTAATGATTATCCTTTTATTTTCTTGAAATATGCAGATAATACACATATAACCCTAACTATAACCTGAATTTAAAAATTAGTGTGATGTTTTCACTATGATTTAAAGAAATTATAAAAGTAAAATTAATTTATAATAAAATAGTGTCTCCTTAAGTTTGTCTGTGTTTGGATATGACCTCATTAAGAAACATGATGAAACAATAAGAAGCTTAAATTAGACATAGGATAATGGTGAACGGGCAGCTCCAAACACAGGCTGATAGAGGTGTGTTGTATTGATGACTGAAATGCACGGATGTGACAATGACACAATTTCTAAAATGATCAATGACAACTGCTGCAGAGGCAGCAAAGTGCAAGGGACATCACTGGAGAATTCAGTGCACACCGAATCTGCACAAGCCGTGGGGCACCTGGTGTCCTGCCTCTGCTCATTGTCCCAGGTTTCTGTGCCCGTTGTCCTGACAACCCAAATCGACACACATGGTCACAGAGGCACAGATGCTGCCCCCTGGAGAATGCTGCCCTGGACAAGGAGGGACAAGTGTGTTAGGAAAACACTTTGTGTGCAGAGATGATCCCAGAATGCTTTCCATGTGGCTTTGGGGAGGAGGCAAGAAGACCTGATATTGGGCCACTGCAAATGCCCATGGAGATACCGTGTGAACAAAGAAAGAGGACAGTGATGGTAGGAAGGGGATAGAATGAGAGAACTCAGAGGCGCACCAGGAGGCAGTGTTGTAAGACGCAGTGACAGAGCAGGTGGAGGGAAGAAGAGCTCTCCAGCAGGAGCCCCAGATGCAGCCCTGGGAGATGGATGGAGCCGGAGACCAAGAGTTGAAACACAATGCGCATCCACACGGGGGGTGCCCTTGACCATGGGCACCCAAGGACAACCAGGAAAAGATGTTGCCGGTCTCCACTTACATATCTATCTCTGACGTAGTATGTTATTTTTGTACGTGTGTACGTAGTATTTATGCATATGTGCATATAAATGTATGTCTACATATAAGTCTAAAATTGGGTGGGAAGATCATGATTGGAGATTAATATCTCAGTTACCAGAGGAAGACTGACAGCTAACACTGAGTGTATTTCTCAGAAAGAGTGTGTGACACCAGCGGAGCAGAAGATGAAGAGCAAAACCTGGGACAAAAGTGCTTTTGGGGAAGGAAAAGCAGAGGAGCCTGCGAGGAAGATCCAAGAAGAGGAGAGGCGTTTACAAAGAGAGAGAGGTGGTCCTTGGAGGACGACCCCATAGAAGAGGAGAGGCGTTTACAAAGAGAGAGAGGGGGGACTTGGAGGACGACCCCATAGAAGAGGAGAGGCGTTTACAAAGAGAGAGAGAGGTGGTCCTTGGAGGACGACGCCATCACCAGAGTCAAATGCAGGAGGGAGTTTAAAATGTGCACACTAAGACAGCACGCACCAGTTTACACACACATGTGTACCCGCCAGAGGAGTTTAAAATGTGCACACTAAGATAGCACACACCACTTTACACACACATGTGCACACACTGGTTAGAGACAGATTCACAAACACAGTGCCCTCAAAATGGCACTGATCTTTGCACAGGCACATGAGGAAGGGTCATAGTATCTCTCTATTTGCCTGTATTCCTGTGTGTCCAACATAAACACATCATAAAATAAGGGTATTTATATGAAGGATTGTATGTGTACGAATGTTTTTGTGTAAAAAGTATATTTATGATCTTCTTTACTTTTACCGTCACATTTACTAAGGTGCAGTTATGTTGTTCTGATTAATATTTAGGGGTTTGAAAGTAGAAGAAATTTGTATCTCATCTCGAGCTTTAATATCGGTTTTAATCTTTATAAGTGAGTCATTTGTTTTTAACTCTTGCTTTCTCCAGAAATACAATCTTATTGTGCTAAATGTGAATCACTGAAATCATTTGGATAAGCAGACAAAGGAGTGGGGCTCATATTTCTTTCATATTCACACCTTTCTGAGAAATTATTTTTCATACACTGTGCAATTTGATATTTAAGCAAAGATATGCATAGTTTTAAGGGTCCAAAGTCAATTTAGAGAGACCTGTTTACTGACCCTTCCCGCAGTCCTAACCCTGGTAATGACAAAACCCCCTTTATGGAGGGAGCCTAGGGGTCCCCCGACTTTGTACGCTGCCAGGAAGCTCAGCTCGTTGCCGGTCCCTCTGGTGCTTGATCCGTGCCAGCACGAGTGGGATTCCAAGAGTGTTTTAGGTAGAAAGTGAGAAATGAAATATTCACATCTAGATCACACAAATGGCTAAAGTGCCAAGAGGCAGGTTTTCCTGCTATGGAGAGAAGCCTGTTAGCAGAAATCAGTTTGGAAATCCAGTGACAATTTCACTAGCGCACAGACTCCCCATCTCTGCGGGTTAATTCATCACGATGGGAATTGGTTAGCACAGGGTCTAAGTTTTTCCCTGCAGTGGAAGTGATTCACCTTGTCACATTCAATAATTTGAGGAACATTGAAGACAATGACATCTGTGTGCATTTGACACCCAGCCTGGATCTCCCTTATCAGGGACGTCCTCATGCGGCAGTTTACACAACTGCTAACTCATCTTGTTGTTGATTTTTCTTCCTTTGTCCTTCACTTTTAAAACAAAACAATGAAGAATTATGTAAGAAAACTCACTTTTAATTATAAAGGCAATATGCAAGTCCAGGAATTTGTTTTCTGAATGTTTTGTTTGTACTAAAATTTGTACTTACCAATTGAAAATATCGTATCTCATGGTTCAAACTCTACTTCAAAGTGTTGCATTTAAACACAAACATATCCATGTGGTCATAGAGAATTCCCAAATCGAAGTAACTCAAATTCAGTTTTTCATCTTTACTATCATTGCCCTATTGTTACAGTTTTTCCTTCAAATACACCATTTAAGCGCAGAACCATGGAATAAAGCAGCAATGTACATGGACGGAGCCCCAGCCGGCTCGCGCAGTCCTGAACTGTCAGTAACTTATCCTGTTCATCCAGGGTCTCAGACCAAAGGTCTAACTGCCTAAACTGTCTCTAAGTTTAACTTCCAGGTAGATCAGGATGATTTTTAAAGAATAATAGGTGTGTGGGAGGCCAACACCTGCTCCCACTCCTGTTTATCTGGACAGGCACTTCCAGCAGTTCTGAAAGTCCCCAGCCACCCAATGTGAACAACAGTGTTAACAATGGCTGGGTACTTTCTGGGAAGTCCTGTATATGGTCACGAAGGTATAATGGACACTGCAAACTAGGAAGACAGAGGGTGACAGGGGATGAGGGATAAGAAGTCACCATCCAGAACAAGGGGGCTCTTCCAGTGATGGGTGCACTCAAAAGTCTGACTTTGGCATTATACAATTCATCCATGTAACAAAAAACACTTGTATTCCTTAAATCTATCGAAATAAAAAAGAAGTAAAGAAAACTAAATTGTTTTCCAACCCCCCCAGAAGAAGAATAAAAATATGTTAATTTGTAGCTTATATACACATTTCAAAAAATTCAGTAATCATCACATCAACCATTTACAACTTGGACCAAGAGTGTTCCCCCACCTCCCTTGGGCAAGTACATTTTGTCACTGGCCTTGCTATTCATGATGAAAACAAGAAGCAGACAGATTCCAGTCCATTCACCCATTGGTTTTAAACTCCCTACAATCAGTGCACTTCCTTCCCCTGCCATGCCAATGCCCACGCTGGGGTCAGGTCCTGCCACCACCCCACCCTTAGGTGCTGCTGGTCGGAGAGAGGGCTCTGAGGTATTTGACATCTGCTGCAATAATATCCAGAAAGCCTAGGTTAAAAAGGAATGTATAAGAAGCAGTTTATAGTTGAAAACTATATTGTGTGATTGTTGTAGACTAAGTATTTGTGTCCCCTCCCTGCCAAAAAAATTCCTCTCTTAAAGCTATAGTCCCCAATTCGATGGTATTTAGAGCTGGGATCTTTGGGAAGTAGTTAGGGTTAGAGGAAGTCATGGGCTGGGACCCTAATCTGTTGGGGAGAGTCACCAGAGGCCTTGATTTCCCTCTCTCTCCCCCAGTGTGTAAAGAGAAGAGGTCCTGTGAGCACCGGAGCAGGGCAGCCTCCTCCAGGCCAAGAGAAGAAACCAGAATGGGTCTTCTCTCGCTAGCACCTAGACCTGGCACTTCCCAGTCCCTAGGACCATAAAAAGTAAATTGTTGTTTAATCAGCCAGTCCACAGCATTTTGTTATGTAAGCCTGAGAAGACTAGTAAGGTGATAGGCTCCTTACAACATCTCAATTTACGAATCTTCCCTGGTTTTGAGAGAGAACTTATATACTAATTCTTAGTTTGAGGCTTGCAGTCATTTTCCATAACTCAATTACAATATCTTAATAGAGATTTTTTTTTTTACTTCCTTTTATTTTATAGTGGAAGCCACGGTTCCACCTTCCCTGTAATGGTGTGAGTGGTGCAGTGTAATAGTGACACGTAGGGTGTTTAAAATAAGATTTAATGTGGCCTGAAAAACCAGATTTAACCTTGTATTACAGGCAATATTAAAAGAGTCTGAAGTAATGAAGCTTGAAAAGGCTTATGGAGAATAATGGATGCAGTAGGGAATTTGAAACTCCAACCAGCTATGAGCAAATACTGCAATTCCATCTTCCTCATAAGTGCCCCGTGTGCTAATGTCTAGCCTTTTGCCAAAGGCCTTAATTATGGCTAAATGAAATCAAGGATACTCCCTTACCACCTCATCAAACAGAAATTTGGGCATTTGGATAAGCAAGGTTAAAAAATCAGGGATTATCACACTCAATGGCCCTCACCGGGCCCTCCCTGTCTGAGCCACAGCTGACCACACAAGCAGCCTTCGGTGCCCCATGGCTGTTCCCACGTCCCCATCCTGGTCATTACAACGTTTCCTTCACCATGCCTCTTCAGCAATATGCAAACGCCACCAGGCATCTGGACATACAGTCCATCCTGCTGCCTGTCATTCTGAAATAGCAGCAATGTTCTGAAACAGGCATGTCCCCGTGGGCAGATGCGAAAGACGACGTGAGCGCTCCGCCAGCCGCAGAGCTCCGCCAGCCGCCTCCTCTCCGTTACGCAGGCGGCGTCAGACCCACATTCTCAAGTTGACCTTGCTGAAACATTGGTCTAGTTCCAGGCTATTTCATTTTCCCAAACATTTGCTCTTCTTTAATTTTTTTCAAATATTTAAGTCTTAGGAAAACATTGTAAGCGCGCAGATATTTACCCCTCGTGTTTCTAAGTGCGTTATTTGTCTCTCTCAGAGTTTGAAATTAACTTTTCCTGGTTTGAAAGGAAAACAACTGACCAACCAACCAGAATGAAACTGATGAAGGCTTTACTGAGAAGTGGTCTCTTCAGAGCAGTTCCCTGGAATGGGAAGTAGAGCTAGACAGAGAGGTGACCCTGGGTTACTTGCCCCCTGCAAAGCCAAACCGTTGGCAGCGTAATCACTGAAATTAGAGCCCTTCTCTCGCTCTGAAGGCTGCACTTGACCTTAAGAATGCCTCACAATTTGTGTGCCGTACACTGCAGGAAATTTCCCCCTGCAGTCCTAGCTGATTCCTCTTTGCTTCAAGTGTTTCTCCTGCTCTAATTAAATTGAAGTTAATAAGTTTGAGGCTGTGATGTACAGCAGCTGCTAAGCCAGAAACCCAAAGACAAAAGGCAGGGAAAGGTCAGGGGCAGCCGTTACATTAGAGGCATCTTCAACACAGAGAAAAAATATTGGCTACATTTCTGTTTTATCTCAAGTGGAGCTGGTCAGCTGCTACGAGAATCAGGTTGGATATTTCTTCCTCTACATTGCAGAGGAATTAATAGTTGGGATTAATGTTCTGGCATTTTCTCTAGATGTCATCGTCAGCCTCCTGCACAGACATCCTGGCATCAGCAGGGCCAACACGATGCGGAGATGAAACCACGTTACCAAGGCTGGCAGTTCCTCACCGCATCTGGCTAAAATTTTCATTATTACTGGGCTTTGCACTTACATTATTCTGAGAGTATATTATAAATGTGTCTTGTGCAGGCAAGCTAAGCCTTGTTTTATTAAGAGAAGTTGGGGATCACAGATGTGGAGAGATTCACTCAAATGTGTCCAGGGCACAGATGGAGATGGTTACCTCTGTATGGCTAAGGGCAGGAGCTCTGGAGTCCGTCTGGGTCGGTCTCTGATCCACCACTTCCTCCGTACAAGACAAATTATGCAACCGTGCTGGAGGAGAAGTCCTTGGGAAGTTAAATGAGATAATACCAGCCCGAGTTAAGCACAGTGGCTGACACATGGCAGTGTTTTGATTTTAACTGATACGGTCGATGTCCCCACAGTAAAATGGGAGAGTTTAGGAACTAAGAATAACTGACATTTCAAAGCCATTACTGTGAGACAGGTAATTTAATGCAAATGGCTTTGTCATCTGGATGCACAGCCATTTTAAGTTTGACTAAATACGAAAATGACTTTAGCTTTTAAGGAAGTTCCAAGTAATGTGGGAAACTCATTCGGCGATACCTGGTTTCTTTCACCAGCCACACATGGAGGAAAGGATGGCTTTGGGTGAGGATCAGAAAGTCGCAGATGCAGGGTGAGAAATGACAGTTGGGCTCGAATATTTGGTATTATCAAATATTTTGTAGTTGATGTGATTTTTTTCATAATGGCTGCATCAACATGTCAGCATCAATACGCTCATACGTCATGTCACAAAGTAAGTTTCCAAGTCATCGTAAAGCTACACAGCTCCTATTTACTGGAACCATCTCAGTCTCTCCCTGAACTGGGAGTAGAGAGCCACCCCACAGCAGACGCAGCAGACACACGTCTCAGGAGGGCATAATTATTCCTAGTCCTTGTTTTTCTCCAAAGCCCTATTTCTATCATCTGCAATAAAAATCTACAATTTAAAACTCAGCCACACAATTAGTGAATGTTTGTGAACAATGAATAATTTCTCAAAATTGGTGCGTTCTCCACGCCTAGATTCTCACTCTTCCCTCCGGATCGCTCTTCTTCCAGGACTTGGTCTGTTGAAATCCTTCCCTTTCTTTCTTCCAAACCCACCCCCAATGTCACAGACGTGTGACTCCAGGGGAAGTTCCTAAAATCAGGACCTCAAAGGAAATCTTACAAGCCCACCCATCCCAAAATATATTGCTCTAAATACTTGTAAGTGAGAAAAAAATTATGGTCAAATACGTGTCGGAAACCCTGACGTTTACCTGTGTTCCTCCTGGAGCCTCCTGTTCTCATTCCTGTACTGAAGACTCTAAGTGGGTTATTAACATTTGTTAACATTTGTCATAGTGGCCTCCTGAAATAAAAGATCACAGAACCACCTCCTCCTTCTGTTTTCACTGTTATGTCTTCCCTTGGTTCACTTGTACCTAGAACAGTTTCTTTTCTTTCTTTTTTTTTTTTTTGTGGAAAACATTATGCTAAATGAAAAAACAAAGCCCAGAAAGACGAGGGTCATCATTTACATGTGAAATCTGTTAACAATCCAACTCACAGAGGGACAGTTTTTGTTGTTGTTTTTTAGAGGCAGAGTTACCCACGTTGTAGTACAGTGGCATCAGCATAGCTCAGTGCAGCCTTGAGCTCCCGGGTGCAAGCGATCCACCTGCCTTGGCCTCCCGAGTAGCTGAGACTACAGGTGTACACCACCCACCTGGCTAATTTTTGAAAAAGAAATTTTTTTCAGAGACAGAGTTTCACTGTATTGCCCAGGCTGGTCTCACATTCCTCAAGGGGACCTCACCTCAGCCTCCCAAAGTGTGAGATTATAGGCATGAGCCACCACACCCAGCCATGGAGTTCTTTGAGAGCACTTCCTCAGGAAACGGGAAGAATCAACAGTTTGTAGAGAACACATTATGTTTTCAGTGAGATTACAGTGCAGTGGCCTGGAGGGAGCTTCATCTTCATTTTGGGGACTTACGGGACCATTGTGTGGCACAGTGAGGAGACAATAAGGACACACAGTGGGGCTGTGTCAGTGGACACAGGTCCAGGGAAACAGATGGAATGCAACACTGCAGAGGGGGCGTGTCCTTGGATTGACAACCCAGTGGACGGATCACAGTTGGGTTTAAAGGCTCAGGTGTGATTGTGTGGGCAGAAATTGGCGTCACTTCTTTCTTTCCTTTTTTTTTTTGCGGTTTTTAGCTGGAGCTGGGTTTGAACCTGCCACCTCTGGCATATGAGACTGGAGCCCTACCCTTTTGAGCCACAGGCGCCGCCCTGGCTTCATTTCTTGAACAGAGGACACTGGAGGTTGATTTAGGAGTGGACAGGATGGTCTGTTTGGCATGCTGAATAGCAGATGTCCAAGAAATATTAACACATAAATTAAGATGTTCAGGAGATAGTTGGATGTAGCGTGTAGAAGAGGTATCTGACATGGGAGAACACAGGTTTGGAAGTTAGTTCATAAAAATAACACTTAAAATAGACTGTGATCATTGTGTCTGAGTGAAGGAGAGGTGCAAATTTCCCTTTTGAATTTTTTTAATTGTTTGTGGTTAACTATATAATTTTAAGAAGTTTTGGGTGTAATTATGCTTCTACCATAGAAGTTCCTCCTCTTTCAGAAACAGTCATTTCTATCCCTGGTATTCCTCCCATCCTGCTCTTATCGCGGCTGTCACAACCGCGAGCTGCATGACAATGACAAGTAGACACAGGCGAGACGCCGGCCCTAATTAGAGGCTTGATTGCTCTGCAATGAAAAGGCCTGCGTTTGATTTGGACGGTTTTGGGCTGTCAGGTGAAATGAATCAAACATGTCTGCACTTTCATTTCAAAATGTGAAAACTGTGAATGTGCATTATTTATATTGTATTTCATAGCCATAATTAATTATGTGTCGTGGGAATGATGTCCCAAAGACAGCCGATTTTATGTTCAATCTGTATGTGCATTTGTAAAACTAATTTGTTCTCATTAAATTTTTTTAGGCGTTTATTTGAGCTAAACTCAGGAGGCCTTTTTGGATATAAAACTCACAAAATACAAAGGAAAAGTTTAATCTCGGGTTTGTGCTAGTAAACTATTCAATGCCGGAAGCATTGTACTCAATATTATTGTAATGAATATGGTTAGACCATAAAAATAAAGGAAGACGCACTTCCTTCTCCAAAAGTGCTTCTAGACTTGTTTGGAAGACTTGAGTATAAAAAAAAAAAGAATATAGTGCAGTCTAAACTTCTATTACTTAGTAAAAGAACATGATGTTTTGTTGGTGAGATATTAAGCCTGTATAATGAGTTGACCAATTTTTCTTGTTAACCTATAGAAGCTTGGAAGACATTTTGCTTTTTAAAAAAAACCCTTGCCATTTCTTCCAACTTTAATTTTCTATACTTGCTATAAAATAATAAACCACTGATATTAAAGTTTTCAAAGATATTCCCTCAGGCGGTGAAAATATAGTATTCTTTTTCTTGTCAATGCCAGGGGTGAATTGATTTAATTTCAAGTAGACCTACAATTGAACTGTAATATTGAAAATGATTTGTACAGCTCAAATTCACTATAATTAAATCTCTTTGTTGTAGTTGAATTTAATTGCAGTCATTAAAGCATCATTTACCAAAAAGGTTGTTTTTGAAATCATTTTCATCTATTTATATGGTAATAAATCCATAAGTTCTCCATGACTCCATGAAAGTCATGCCATAATCAATCAGTAGGTTGATGTGATATGCTGGGTAGTTCTCAGATATATTAGAGTTGATTTCAATATTATAATTAATAATATTACTATTAATATTAATCAATGAGCATACAAAGCATAATTATGTCTGACAAATGTAGATTGGCTTCCGTAGGGTGGGAGTGGTGCATTCCTTCGTTAGTGTTCCTTTGTTAATTTTCAACGTGATAATGATGGTGAGACCAGTTGATTCCTGTGTTTTATTTTGTCCAATTTCAGAGATGACTACCCTCAACAAGATGAAGCAATTATTTCTCTCTTTATTTGGTGTTTTCAGAGACCATTAAGCTTATTTTATCCTCATTGGAAAACAAAGCAATTTTCTATTCAAGGTATTTCTGATTCTCAACAACTCATTTTCATTTAGAAAATGAAATGAGGTTGTCTACAGAGAGCTGGCATGTGGTGGGGGCAGTGAGCAGCGACGGGGCACTCGGGAACACCCCAGCAAAGGAGCAAGAACTTTAGTGCATCTCTCAAAGGAGCCCGAGGAGCCAGCACCAAGTAGGAGGAGACCAGAGTCCAGGAAAGTAAGGACATTCTGGAAAGACAGCAAGATCACATGCAATGGGGGAGTGGGCAAAATGAAGGAGCATTGAACTTAATATGGACGGAGGTTCAACCTTCGCCTGACTCATCACAGTGGTTGATGAAGGTGAAGCTAGATCAAAATGAGGTCAAAAGCAGGGAATACAGACAGCAGACAGGCCTAATATTTCATGAAATTCTATTTGGGTCCATGGGCTCTTGGCATAAACTAGGTGCTAAATAACTGGAAATTATTAAAATTATTATTATATCAGTAGAACATGGGTGTATGCATAGCAGGAATTAGACTGCTTATGCTGGGCCTTCTCTATGTCACTTAGAGGCACATCAGGATATTAAAAATTAAAAAGATACGCATCTGGACACTTTCTCTCTCTGCCTCCCTTTCTCGTCCTGTGACATTAATTTAGGGCACGTGGAGATTCTGGAATTTCACAGAATATTTTTGCCTGAGCACTATTGATCTTTTCTTACCCCTTCACCTTGGCAGAATTCACTCCACTATATAAAAGTGTTCTACTACTTTTTATTTACTCTAGCTTCATATAACTAATTAAATAATTTCTATTCACAAAGTAATATGAATAACATATCCTGAAGTGGACAGCCATGCATAAAGTTTTCCAAAAGAAATATTAGAATGTCTATAAATGAGAAAGATGTGAAACTATCGTTTCATTAATCTAATCAATAGCTTCTAAACTATAAATGCAGCAAAGTCCTTTTAAAAAGATTTAGTTTTAATTCTAATTTTTAGTTTTAGAACTCATCAACAGAGTAAAAAGTAGAAAGATTATGAGAGATGACAGAATTTTCAAATTAAAATCAAGGGACAGAATTTCATTTTATTTATTTTTATGTGAAGTTTATTATTTTTGAGGCTATAAAACAGCTTATTATAAAAATAATAGGTCTATTTTTCTTCTTACAGGACACATTTTTGTGAGTGATAAAAAAGGAAAATGGTGATTTGACATTGCTAGATTTTTATTTGTGGAAATAATTGCTGCGCCTCAGAGTGTTTAGTGCTAAGACCCTCTGCTGTGGCTGCCCTCGACAGGCCACTTGGGCAGGCTGTGCTGCCTGAGTGTCTACTTTGTGTTAACTCAGCTTTCATCCCGTTTCTTCTAGGGAATCCCATTCCAATCATGAGTGAGTCGTGGGAATTGAGATTCAGATGAGAAGGAGAGGCTTTGCATCACACACTACAGAGCTCTGGTGTCAACTCACACTGGCTCACAGGCGCCAGCCACACACATCTTTTCCCATGTCCAGTGATATGAACATTGGGAACTCAAACTCAGCCAAGTGGGGGTATTTACAGCCTGAAAACCAGCAGTACCGCGAATCAGAACTTAATTTCTGTGGAACACCGACTCACGGACACACCTGCCATTGCCGTTAGGCATGGTTGCTGTTCGCAGCCTCTTTTCACTCCTCCAGTTACTTTATTTTTCTTTTAACTTTCTCTGCAAGCTTTTCATTCCCCACTAAACTAATACCTCATAATACCTTTTCTCCAGAATATGTATTTCTCCACAATTGCTTTCTGTAATAGATTTTAGTTCTTTTATAGCAGTTTTAAGTTTAGAGGAAAATTGAGCAGTCAGCACAGAGAGTTCTCATGGAGATCGTGTCTCTACATACAGACAGCCTCCCCCATAAGCAGTGTCCTGCACCAGAGGGGACAGCTGTCCCTGCTGAAGGACCAGCCCTGGCACACTGTTGTCACTATAGTTCACAGTTACATCAGGGTTCACTCTTGGTGAATACTCCCAGTATTATAAAAAATAACTGGAAATGGAGATCAAAGTAAATGTAAAATTATAAAAATTTTGGGAAGTAGCATATAAAATTCTTGAGGTCCAGGGCTAAAGAGTTTGTATACTTGACACCAAAAGCAAGATCCCTAAAAGAAATCATCTACAGATTGGTCTTTACCAATTAATGAATGACACCTTATCAGATAAACAGTTTTTATTTGTGGAAATTCAAGTGAAGAGGGTGTAAGAAGCTACAAATAAAGAGAAAATATTTACAAACCACATATCTGGTAAAAAACTAGACTACATTCAAATAATTGTCTAAGCTCAAGTGAAAACCAAACAATCCAATTACAGATGGGCAAAAGCCATGGAGAGATGTTTTGCTGAATTGGGTCTACATATGCTGAACAAGCCCTTGAGAAGACCCTCCATATTCTTATTCACCAGACAAATGGGAATTGATCCTATAATGAAATAGCACTATGCATTTATCTGAATGGCTAAAACCAAGAAAAAAATAATGCCAATACCAAATGCCGGTAAGAAAAAGTGAAACGAAATCTCTTTCCCCTGGTGCTGTTGAGAACGTAAAACAATTCTGGAAAGTAAGGACAGTTTCATGAGAAACTAAACACGCAATTACTATATGATCCATAAAAATTACCCTCTGAGGCCGTTATCCTGAAGTAAATGAAATTTATGTTTGTGTGAACACCCATACGAAAATGTTAATAGTGCCTTTCTTTGTAATAGCTCAAAACTAGAATCTGCGAGCAGGTGAATGATTAAACAGCTCATGGTACATACACATGTGGAGTATTATTCAGCAATAAAAATGAATGAGTTATGGTCATGACAACTTGGATGAATCTCTAGGTAACTACGCTGAGTGGAAAACCCAAATGCTGTGTGTAGTGCAATTCCATTTACAGAACATTCTAGAAATGACAAAGTTTGTTGAGTGACGGTAAAACAGTGGTTATAGGGGTTTGAGACTGGATGTGGGGAGGTGGGTGAGCTTATAAAAGGGCATAACCAAGGGCTCTTTGTGGTGATAAAATGTTCATTTCAGACTGTGGCAGATGGACGAACCTACAATGATAAAATTGAATAGAACTAAATACACCCACCATGTGCAAAGTGAAAGTCAAACTGGGGAAATCCCAGTAAGATGGGTGAATTTTATCAATGTCAAACATATTGATAGGATGTTTGGTTGTGATATTATGCTATCGATTTTGTGAAGTGTTAATATTGGGGAAAATTGGATAAAATGTATACAGGATCCCTTTTGTGTGATTTCTTAGGTAGGACTGTGTGCAAATCTACAGTTACCCCAATCCAAATTTCTGCTAATAACAGTTAATTTCCTTATAATATTCTGACCACATAGAGACGTCGTCCTGTTTGTGATTTTCCACCAACAATCTGCGCACATTGTGTGTGGAGCGTCGAGCTCTCAGGATCCAGAGAAGGGGACTCGCCACATCCAAAGGTTCCCAGCTGCATGGGGACAATTCTTCCGCCACTGTGAAATCTGAAGATTTAAAATTATTCACAATTTTTAAAATGTGCTTTTTAAATATTTGGATCTACATAATCATAATACCACTATTCTCTCTGGAGGTTGTTTTTGAAATAATCTCTGGCCAAATCACTGCCGAGGCCACTGTACTAAACACCTGAATTTGGCTTAAAATCAAGATTTTCACTTTATTATCCCTCTTGGGATAACGCTACACACCTCCTGTCTCTCTCTGTCTCACGCCAACTTGGCAGTTGGTACTTGGATTTCCTTAACTCATTGGTAACGCTCTTAGAGATCCCACACACCCATCCTGACGAGAGCTAAAACCTGTGGATATAGCCATGTTTCCAACGTCAATTTTTGTTCTCAGTAGGTTTAGTTTCTTGACCATCCCACAAATCAGAGGTAAAGCCTTTTGAACATTTTTCTCCACCCCTCTTGGCTATTCACTACATTGTACTGGTAATTCCTTATACCTCCTACATATTGTTCCAATTTGAGGGGTTCTCAGATAAAATGTGTCCTGGCAGATATTTTTATTAAATATTATTAACCTGTCCTATCGGTATTTTTATCCTCCCTTTATAAATAGGAAAACTGAAATTCTGAATAATTTCTTATCGTAGTAAGCAAGGTGGCATGACTTGCATTCCAAGTATTCGGTTTCTATTTTTTTCTTTTACAACTGTAGCTTTTATTTATTAACCTCATCAAGGTCATTCATAGGAAATAGTTTGAAATTTACTATTGAATTCAATAGTATGTGATATTTAGCCTTAGTTTAATACGGGCATATACCACTTTAATCTCAATAGAGCAAACTTTTACTGAGTTTTGCCTTTAAAATGTCAAAGACATTCTCACCTAATGTACATGATGCAATGGCACATTTCAAAACTATTAAGAAATGAGTCTGATTGTGATGGATGTGTTGCTTAGTTCAATGTAAGCATTTCACATTGTATATCAAAGCAGCACCGTGAACCCCACAAATGCTTCAATGCACAAAGCTATGATTCAACAAACAAATACTAAAAAAAAGTTCAAAGACAAGAATCTGTTTTTTGAGGCTAAGTATTGGGAACTGATCAACAAGCATTTGGCATTAGTATCAAGGTGATGTGGAGAAAAAGTTCTGAAATGTGACTTATTGGAGTGAATCCTAAATACTTGATAATATTAATTAGGCTGAATTGAGAGGTATTCGGATTCTAGAGTGTCTTTTCTGTGACAATCACAGTTGCTGGAGTGAAGTAGAAACTGCCCCAGTGAGTAGGTGGACTAAGTTCTCAGAGTCTCTCCTCGCAGCCTCTGTTCCCAGCCTCCCAGTCAAGCCCTTCATTATTAACAGCGTAATCCAGGATGATTAAAATAAAGAAGGACAGGGTTTTCTTAAGCGTTACTTCCTCATTGACATATGACTCTTGGAAAATGTCTTCTAAAAGTGGCATTTTAAGATCATACTCCCTAAGATGTTGACAAATAGATTAATTAGTTCTGGAAAGCCTCTGGTGAGGCCCGAGTCTCCAGAGTGTGCAGGAACTGCTGGATGCACACTGACGGAGCGGGCGGATAAACACATGAGCCTCCAAGACTAATTTTCTGATGGAGAATGCAGCATTAAGTAGTTTTAAGCAAATTTACTTGAAGGTAAGATTGAGAAAAACAAATTATGCTAACTGCCTTGAATACTGTGTACTCAGCGCTGACGGCTTCCTCATTTGTTTAATCTTCTCACATTTTACATCTTTGTTGCAGGTACGTTTGTTTTCTTTTCTGGGCTCTTAACACCTCCCTGCTGATAATGTCATCCTGGGGAAGGAAAGCCAATTGCTCTCCCTTTGCGTAGGAATGAAGTCAGCTGGGCAGGCGTATTTATATACCCCAGCCTGCTACAGGTCCTTTCTGCTTACTCTCAACTGGGGTAAGAGATAGAAGTCAGCTGAGACAGAAGAGGTCAACATGGAAAGAGATAGCAGTCAGCCAAGACAGAAGAGGTCAACATGGAAAGAACCTGGAGTTTGAAGGAGCACAGCACTCGTGTGTTTCACTATTGCGTTTTAAATATGTTATGAACTATGCACTTTGCTCAGCTCTCCACGTGAGCCTCAGGGAATCTCTCCACGTGAGCCTCGGGGAATCTCTCCTTGGGTGTGTAGGAAGGGAGGATCTCTTTCCTCACAGTGCTTAGGTTCATGGCTGAGGCATCTGTAGCAAAAGACTAATTGACAACAAGAACACCGTGCACATTTATTTTATGTAACTTTGACATGACACGAGAAACTTCATAAGGAAATGAGGACCCCCAGAAACTGGGAAGTGGGTGTATTTTTATGCTGGGTTTGATAAAGAAACACAATTAGACAAGGAGATGTGATCTCCTGGTAGTGATCTGGGGAAACTGAGCAAGACCTGCTTGTCGGCCTTCTCTGTGTCCTGGCCTTCAGGGTAGCACCATTCCTTTTCTGTGGGTACAGGATGAGCACCTCTCACATGAGAGTCATATGTCCTGCTTCAGAGAAAGGTCAATCTTTTAGTAACCTGCTTCAGAGGAAGCAGAGAGCTTCCTGCTTCTGCTATTTTCTCAAATATCCAGTTGCCATATTTGGGGGTGGCATGTCCTGAACCCCATCAAGTTCTAGATTTGCAGCTGTAGGATATAAAAGAATGTTTCTGACCTAGCCTTGGCCACCAGGGACATATGAGCTGGGGAATGGGCCCTCGTCAGCTTTGACTTCTTCATCTATAAAAATAGAGCCATAATAGTAAATCACAGGGCTTTTATTACCTAAATTAAAGAAAATAAGAGATAGGAATGCTTGTGGTCCTGAATCTGGCTTATGTAACTCTCTAAAGCTATAGCTTCTTCTAGCAACTATATATGATTTAAAAATTTAGATATGTGCAAACAATACATAATAATTGTGTAATTAGCATTTATGTATCCCTCACCTCTGCCCTTCCTCTGATAATCCGCCACAGGTCCTCTGACAGCACCTCCTTCTCTTCTATCGGAATAACAGTTGGCCTGAATGTGGAACTGATCAAGCCCTCGCTCTTGTCCACAGGCCAGTACATGCGTAGGAAGGCAGTGTGGCTGCCCCTGGATTGAATTTTGCATAAGTGAAATTACATTTTATTTGTTCTTTTTACAACTGGAATTTTTGCTCGTGATTCTGCATTGCAAGATAATAATTGCAAAGGAAAAAAAATGGAAAAACCCTAGTGAGGTACGGGGCATTGTGAGTCCCATGGCTGAGGGAAGAGAGCTCAGTGAAATGTTAAGAAGTGGCAGAGGAGCCCCCACCGAGAGTCACCACTGAGCCCCGTGGTTGATCAAGGAAGCGTTGACGTGGTGTTGGTGCTGGGATCCAACAGTCTGTTACATTCCACCAAAAATCTGCATTTAAATTTTTAGGGCCTTGCTTTGAACTTGCATGTCAAGTTTTCTGGAGTTTGTGTCTTCATGCTATCGAGTGTTAAAATTGGTTAGTTGGATGTAATTCCCACTTTCATTGTTTGTTCTTTCATACACAGTCATGCATTGCTTAGAGACAGGATATGTTCTCATAAATGCGTTGTCAGGCAATTTTGTACTTATGTGGACTTTATGCAGTGTGCTTACACAAGGCTGGATGGTATAGACTCCCACATACCTCGGCTGAATGGCGAGCCTATTGCTCCTCGGCTACAGATCTGAACAGCATGTTGCTCTACTGAATGCTGTAGGCAATTATAGCAAAAATCACTTGATCGGAATTTCTCAGCTCCACTATAATCTTACGGGACTACTATTGTGTTTGAGGTCATTGTCGGTCAGAGTATAGCTATGTGGTGCATAACTATAGTGTATCAAAATTTCATCATTTTCTCCACAAAACTTTGGAGAGTTTAAATCTTATTTAAAACTATTTTAAGATTTATTTTCATCTTACAAGGGTACATGTGAATCTTTCTAAATGTGGAATATAAATGTCTTGACACAATAACTAAGAAAATGACATGAAGGCTGTGTTAACTAGTTTGGTGAAAATATTTCAGTTTGTATATAGAACCGACACTCTGTACTCCATGACTGCATTAATGTACACAGCTATGATTTAATAAAGACAAAAACAAACAAAAAACCCCCCAGCCCCAGCCCCCCCCAAAATGAGACTCCGTCTCCACAAAAAAAGCAAATTAAAACAAATAAAGACAAGCTTCAGCTAGTATAAAATAAAATAAAATAAAATTCACATTATAATTGGTATCCTTTTGTTACATTTTCCAATTACTTATGTATAGATTTTATATAGTGATTTTGGTTCCAACTTATAGTTTCACTCATTAATTCTTCTATTTATGTAAATGATGCTGATTTTTATTTTTATTTCAAATATTTGTACTTTTCTTTCCTGCATTGACAGTATCCTTTGGGACAAGGTTGACTGACCTGTTGTTAAAGGGATTGATCACTCGTTCCTGATTATAATCATTTAACCACTGAGCAGGATAATTGTAGGGTTATCATTTTCAGAAAGTCATTTTATACCAATTTTCTGAGAGTTTTTATTATGAGTGGATATTGAATTGTGTCAATAATTTTTCTGCCTCTAATGACATGGTCCTGGGATTTAACTTCTTTTGTATGTGCATGTGGTAGAATTCATTAATTGATTTGTCTGTTAATTTTTCCATTAAACCTTTCCTACTGTTTAATCTTCTTCATACATTGTTGGATTTGGTGTGTGACATTATCTCAGGGTCTGGTGTGTGATATTGTTGCATGATGCTCCCAAAGGAGGTTCACCAGCCTTTCTTCTTGTCAGTGGTAAGTTTGTGACACGGACACGTGTGACATTATCTCAGGGTCTGGTGTGTGATATTGTTGCATGATGCTCCCAAAGGAGGTTCACCAACCTTTCTTCTTGTACGGGGCTTGTCAGTGTCCATGTTGTAAGTTTGTGCTGAACACGGTTATACAGTGTTTTGCTCCACCTTAAAATGATTTATGGAAGATGTGCTTTATCCTTGCATATTTCATAGGACATTCAGCAAACCGTCTGGGCCTGATGCTTTCTTTGGAGAAAGAGTTTGCCTACCGGTTAAGTTGCAACAGTGATTACGGAACTGTGCATGGGTCTGCTGATCCTTCCTGAGTCTTCATTTTTCAACTTTCCACTCTGTGGCAACGTTCAAGTCGGGCCATTTTTTTAATTGTCCCCTCGCAGTCAAGATTCCCCCCTTCTGAGTTTGGGTTTATTTTCAGAGAGGCCTCCTAGTTCACCCCAACCCTGAACAAACCTGGCCTTGTCTCCTGGCTCCACCACCCACAGACTGCCAAACCCAAAGTTTAAATCTATCTGGCTCAGCAAACATCTTCAAGGGAAAAGTTTTAGTAATTTCCATGTTGTGCCTGCCTCTGTAAAGTTACACTTTCACTTTGTTTGGGCCTTTTGAGTATTCCTTAATTTATTTTTTTTGACAGGAAGGTAAGGGCATTTACATAGATTTTTTTCCATTTTATCCAACATTTTTAGTTTTAGCCAAAGAATGTTCCAAGTACCTAGACATATATACCACCAGAGATAAAGGCCTCTTTCCTTGTCAATGGAAACATTTATTAAATTCTTTATGGGCTTTAGAATTTACTTCTCTAATTTTGACTTCTTTAATTATTCCTTTTTCTCCAGAAAATACCTTAGCAATTTCTCAGGCTGTCTCAACATATAAACTCCTATATCTTGTGTTTTTGATGAATTTAGAGCAAGGATATTAATTGTGGAAACATTAATTGGGGTTTTTCCTTCCTGGTAGGCATGAGGGTGGGTCCTGGAAATGCTGTGAAGAGTAAATTGCCACAAAGCCTGGGTGGACCTCAGAGCAGGGATTGCTGGTCTCCAGGAAAAGTGAGCCCAGGGAAGGAGGCCTGGGCTGCAGTGGGGAAGTCTCCAGACAGATGATTTCGTATTTTCAGAAGGAATAAAAATAAATTATTTAAAGTGAAATGTTTACGTACGGTCTATTAGCCTGGTCACATGGAACTTATTTAAGTCAATCCGATTAAATCCTTTCATTTCAAACCTTTCTATTATTCTTATTCTGAAGCAAACCTCTAAATGAATTTTCAGCCTTGCTTTCATCACTCAGCCTAATGTCACAAGTATACTCTCAAATAATTTTAGATACATGGACATTTAAAGAAAATGTTCTCACTGGATGTTTGATTTTGTTGCTTATAACTTGGTCACAGGCAGATGTGACGGGGGTGACTGTGGGGGAAAGAACCGAGCAGGAGACTCTGGTGAGAAGACCTGACCCCGGGCGCCCCCCTCGACGATTAGTCGTCATCCACCCACTTTGAGCCTGGGTGTCCTTGGGAGAAGAAGCATCAATAAATTTCCACCCACAGTTGTGATTAGAATAAAAATTATGAAAATGTGATACTAAAATGATGCTTTTAAATTTTTAATCAATTCATTTCTCTCTTCTGTTTAAAATTCTTCCATGTCATGTCATTTTACTTGGAATAAAACTTAACACCCTTACCAGCTCCATAAATAATCTTCCCAGGCCCTTCATTTCTTGACAACCCTCTCTCTGCCACTGTCTGGCTGCTCTTTGGGGCCCCAGCCACACTGAGCTCCCTGGGGGTCCAAACAACACCAGGCTGTCTCACCTCCGGGCTGCACTGCTGTTCCGTCTGGCTGGATGCTCTCCTCCTCGCTCTTCCCCATCTCTGGGGCCCCAACTCAGATACTACCCTGAAGAGAGTCCTTGACTGTGCTGTCTGAAGGAGTCTTTCCCCGCACTCCCCAGGTACTGGCTCACAGCCTGCAGGTCATGCATCCTACCCTGTGATTGTGGGTCCACAATTCTCTCTGTAGTTACTTTCTGGCTGACTCCAGCTAGAATATAGGCCTCTGGGACGAGGTTCTTACCTGCCTTGCTACTCCTGGGTGCTCTTACCCAGCCTATGCACCTACAAGGCAGTCAGTAAAGACATTTTGAATAAATGAATAACTATTTGGGTATGAGTGTACATTGAAAAGTCTAAAGTGTTATTCACACACATGACATTTTGACTACACTTCTTACCGTTTGTTTTTTACATCGCCTGAGTTTGTCAGAAAAGTAAAATTATACCGCCATTCAGATTCCAGGTTTGAGGTTCTAAGTGGCAGAGGCACCATGTGGACACCACTCCAGTGACAGCCCAGAGCCTGCTCCTCGAGGCAAGGCTCGAAACCAGCCCTCCGCTCTGACAGATGAGAATCTCCAGCCACTTTCCAGCATATCCCAAATAGAGACAGCTTGGCCAGCAGTGGCTTCCGTGCTTTTTTTGAACTCTAAATCCAAAGTGCATTTTGAGAATGGACACTGAGACAACGTCCATGTGACAGCAGGTGTGTGAAATCTCAGCTGAGTCAGGCACAGAAGCCCAGTGCAACCAAGGAAAGTTGTCGGAGGCGAGACTCCCCTCGCCTCTGTAAGTGCTTTAGAGGCACGCTGAGCATTTCCCGGACACTCCAGAGTCCCTTAGTGCTGGCCATTGCCTTTCCTGGCATAATCATAAAGCCTCAGGCACGTTGCTGACTCGGATTGTGAGCACTGTACCACCCACAGCCATGTGGCACCTGACCATTTACAGACATCTCTGAAATATTGTCATCGTTGGTTCTTTCAGCAGTGAGGTCAAGTCCAGCATGTAGCTTCTCCCCACAGGTGTCAGGTGACACAGAAGCACACAGGGCACACAAAGGACGTAGTGTTTGGATGCATTGATCAGAGAAGGTTCAACATGTCAGGTGACCATGAACCCTGGTACAGCACGATCCACCTCAGTGCAGTTCCAGAAGGCATCACACTCTTCCACTCATCAAAAACATGGCGTCTTGGAGTCCTGCTTGTCCCAACAGGACTAATAATTTTGTTATTGAGCATGGATTTGCTTCTCACACATTTATCTTGGCTCCACCATAACTTCTCATGCACCATACAATGGATGAAGAATGGGAACACTGTTATAGACATTAAGGGCCTATTTTAAGACTCTCAGCCTTTGATCAAAAATTCCCTTTCTTTACCTGCAAAGGCTGTCTTTGGTGTTTACTTAGAGTAGAAAACACAAGGTCTAGTGAAGGAGGAGGCGTGTCTGCCAGTGTGGGTAAGTATCCAGATCTACTGGGGATGTAAGGAAGGCCGGTGTGCAAACCAGACCACCCCACGCCCTTGGACATGAGCTGAGGGAGCACCCTCCCGTGCACACCACCCTCCCTACACAACCTCAAACTCTCTTTGCAGCATATACCAAGACTCTGCTGCTCCGTGAAGCTCTTCTACAACATGCCGTCCCACAAACTTGGCCTTGTCTGGGTTTTTTATAACTCCAAACGCCACGATGTTTGAATGGTATTTTAGATATACTTCAGTTAACTTTTCTTATGAGGCAGAAAACTTCTCTGCCTTACACCTGTCAGTTGGGTTTTCTTGTCTCTGCATGAACATGTCCAGAAATAGAGAGCTTATGTCTTTCATTTTTCTGGAATATTCTTTCAGCTTCTCATTCCTGTGCGGTTCTTCTATTGTCAGGATGTTTGAAGACAGATGGTGTCGCAGTTAACCACATGGGCTCCAGAGCCAGATGACCTGGGTTTGAGCCAGGGCTGGGCTCATTAGCTGTGTGACCTTGTTCACAGTACTTAGCCTCTCGATAACTCAGTTTTTTCATGTAGAAATGAAAACAAAATCATCATAGTAATATAGAACTCAGAGCTTTTAATAAGCATGATGGGCTGGCGATATTACCCGTGCATGGAACTGTTGCTATTCTTGTTTTTTGTAAAGCACATCTTTTGTATCCCCATAGGACTCAGTATTTTGACATCAAACTCAAAGCAAAACATAAAATAAATGCATATAACTTATGCTGTGAGATGTTAGAAGCAACGCTATAGTATAAACATGAAATGGCATATGTTCTGAGCTTCATTAACTCAGCTTTGCCTTTGGCCATGCACGCCCCACAGCTCATCCACAGAACACTGTGCTTTGGGTGCAGAAGATCCCCAGGTTTTCCCTGTCTTGATGGACAGTGAGTGCTTGCCAGGTGCTAAGGCTTCAGAGCAGCTCTGATGAAGCCTTGTGGAATGGGTGGATTTCACACAGTACACCAGGGCAGAGTACACTCAGCTCATTGGCTTGAGCAGAGCACCTGACCCGGCTCTATTCTCACAACTCCAGGGTGGTCAGTCTTGGACGGAGGTGTGATGGAGAGTTAGGGGCGTCCTCTGTCAGGAATGGAGTATCCCACAAGTGCCTTAACCAACAGCAGCACCATCACCTCACATTATCAATGGTCTGGGAACAAGTTTCAGAACCAGGACAGCAGCTCAACAACATTGTTTGGGTCTCAAGTTTTATTTTCATCCTCATCTCTGCCACATTAACAAATGAGTTTCTGCTCTGACTGTAAGAGGAACGCAGAGTTCCTGACAGCAGATAGAGACAGCATGACATCCCATGAACAAGAGGGGAGTGCTTTCTTCCTTTTGATAATTTTTATGAATAAGGAAAAAAATACCACTATATCCACTATCCACATTAAGACCTTACAGGTAGGATTGAGCCATGTGCCCAGGCCCTTGCTGCATAAGGGCAGGAAGGAAGGGTGTCTGCATGTGTGTTCTCTGAAGGCACAGATGGACAGGCCTGCGGGAGAGTGGACAGGCGTAAACAATGGGCAGGGCCATCTCCTGAGTGCCAGACACTTGTTTCTTTCTGGAAATACACTGAAGAACAAAATGTGGCACATAAAACATATGCAATTGAGAGAAATAGTACAAGATACAGTTAAATAAATAGAAAACCTATAACTTAAAATGTCTCAAATTTAGTAAACAGGAGTCAATATGTATTTGCTCAATTAAAATGCAAACATTTTAATGGGAGAGTAATTGGTGGGACGACACCTACAGTGCATCTTACAAGGGTACATGTGAAATTTACTAGGTGTAGAATATAAATGCCTTAACACAATGACTAAGAAAATGCTGTGAGGGCTATGTTGACCAGTTTGATGAAAGCATTTCAGATTGTATGTAAAACCAGAGCACTGTACCCCATGATTGCATTAATGTACACAGCTATGATTTGATAACTATATTAAAAAAACAAAAAATGCAAACATTTGATTTTAGCAGGTTTTATACTCAGTACATTATAGGACAGAAAATTTCCATATCACTGCACACTCTATGAAAGAGGATTTCAAACTATTTTTATGCTGTTTGGCAGCCTTATAATAAAGTTATTCTCTGAACCTCTTGACACATTTATCAACCTTGACTCATATTACTGCAAATATTTCAGAATCCTCCTGGATGGCGCTTTCCCTGTGAGTCTCTCCGTGTAAAAACTTCACTTGTTCCTGCATCTACATACATTCTATCACCTTTGTTCAACCCTCAAACTTTTCTTCATTACTGTACATGGAGAGTGCTGAGTTCCGTCACATCTTATTAAGAACTAATGAAGCTCTCCCAGACTTAATTTTAGGATTCAGCAGCTGTCCAGATTCCCTTGGATCAGCGTTTGCTTTTGCCATCCTGAGCTGTGGAGATTTCTTCTTCTCACAACAGCAAATTTTGTAGCTAACGATCGCCTGAAGCTCCTTCCCTCCCATAGGATTCCGCTCCATTCACAGCAGAGTCTCCTTTGCACACCATGCAGACATCGACGCCTCCATCCAGGTACCTCAAGGTCAGTGAACACATAAGGCAAATCTCATCTTTTACCCATCAGGAGTAGAAATGAGGCTGTGAATGCATCCAAATATCAAACACTTTTTCCCATATTCTTTTTTATTTTTATTTTTGGTTGTTTTCAATGGCTATTTTAAGAGCACACTGCATCTACTTTGGGAAATACATTCAATGTGATAGGGATAATTATATATGTTTTCCCAGTTTCTGGGTTTTAAATTCTATTTCATAACATAGATTTGCTGTCTAATAAAAGGAAGTACTGATGATGACGATAACAGCAACATCACGAGCAGCAGCAGTGCTCACAGACCCACTGTTCGCAAAGTGATTTGGAAAAATTTACCATCCCCTTTTATACAATCAGTAGATGTCAGGTACTAGCCAGCTTTTTACCTTTCTTTCATTTTTATATAGGCACTAACTCTTAAGAACAATATGAGCTAACAACTATTTCCCCTTCTCTTAGGGAAAAAGAGATATACTGATATAATTTTTGTAAATATCCTAAGTCCAATGAAACGTTCTGTAACCTTTCTTTTCTCTCAACCTCTCAGTAGCAAGTTGCAGCAGAAGTTTGCTGTTAGTTGGTGTGTATGTCAAAATTGCACTTAATAGGAACACCTAACTCAGAAGTTTTTGCTTGCTTTGTGAAAATGAACTGCTAGTCAACTAAGATATCTAAAACAAGAACAAAAGAAAATCTTCTACACTGGCAGCATTGAGTCAGAGATTTATCACCTGCTATATTTGCTCGGGGAAGAATCAATGCCATTTCTGTATGTTCTTTCATGGCAAGGATTTTGTGAGCCAAGAGCGGAAAATCAATCTACTTAATATGCATAATTAATATATTCAAAACCTTCCTGTGGCATAATAAATACCATAGTATGATAAGTCCTATTAATTTCTCCATGGTATTGATTTCATAACTTTACTTGCAACCTCACACTTAGCTATGTGCATTTATTGTTGTTAAATGAATACCCTTAAAAAACTTCATATTACCTCAAATAAGCAAAGAAAGATTTTTTAAAAAATATTCTGATGCCTTAATTCACCATGTTCCAAGGGTTCAACATAAGCAATTAGTGTGAATCCTAATTAAATACTGCAAAACTAATTTTCTTCTCCTGTGTCAATTAGCTATAGTTATAGGAAGGGGGAAAACCAACTTGCTCTTGATTTTTCTGGCCCATGTACCATCACTCTTGAACAAATAGGCTTGCTCTTAAATATTTCAGAAAGCCCTTTGTAATGTGCAAAGACTACGATATAGAGAGAAATGTTCATTTTCTCCAGATGTTCCTGCATAGTCACGGTAGATTTAGTAAAGTATGTTCTGAACTTTTTAACAGACACTATTCCTCTTGTCTCATGGACTCAATCAGGAGCTATAAAGACTGACAATTGACTGGCAAAAGTTAAGTCAATTTGTGAGTTGTCCCGAGAAGGTCGTTATTTCTTCCAAACAGGGGTGTGTTTGGAGAGCATTGGAGCCAAGTGGGGTCAACGATGCACCTGCCAACAGCTCTCAGCAGCTGGGTACCTACACCTGGGCAAAGCGAGGCTTCTGGTACCTGTTTCTGTAGAGAGCAGCTCTCGGCAGCTGGGTACCTACACCTGGGCAAAGGGAGGCTTCTGGTACCTGTTTCTATGGAGAGCAGCTCTCGGCAGCTGGGTACCTACACCTGGGCAAAGGGAGGCTTCTGGTACCTGTCTCTATAGAGAGCAGCTCTCGGCAGCTGGGTACCCACACCTGGGCAAAGGGAGGCATCTGGTACCTGTCTCTATAGAGGGCAGCTCTCGGCAGCTGGGTACCCACACCTGGGCAAAGGGAGGCTTCTGGTACCTGTTTCTATAGAGGGCAGCTCTCGGCAGCTGGGTACCCACACCTGGGCAAAGGGAGGCTTCTGGTACCTGTCTCTATAGAGGGCAGCTCTCGGCAGCTGGGTACCTACACCAGGGCAAAGCGAGGCTTCTGGTACCTGTTTCTATGGAGAGCTTTCTGATAATGCGTCAGTTATTAACAGCCACAATAATGTTATAAAATACTAACATATACATGTTGGTGGCTGACAGCAATAAGCATTAATTTCTTTCATGCACCTGAGGGATATTTGGGGGCTTCTGCTGACCTGGGCCACACTTAGCCGATAGCACAGGGGTTCTCAACTTGTGAGTGGTGACCCCTTTGGGGGTTGAACGACCCTTTCACAGTGGTCACCTAAAACCATCACATACACCCCGTACAAATACAGGTGTATGAAAATAATGTTATGGTTGGGGGTCACCACCACATGAGGAAGTGTATTAAAGGGTCGCGGCATTAGGAAGGTTGAGAACCACTGCGATAGCAGCTGGGCTTGTTCCTGGGTCCGCACTCAAAACTGGTGCTTGGCTGGGCACAGGCTGGCTCAGGGCTTGGTTGGGAGGCTTCACTCAGCGGCAGAGTCTCTCTCACCTTTTTGGCCAATCATGGATTTTGCCAGGATGGAGGCAGGGGGTTAAGCGAGGAAGTGGTCTAGTCTGGAAGTAAGCCCAAGGTCACCTCACAGTGGCTGGGTGGCTTGATCTGAGGCTCAGAATATTTGGTCTCATTCATTTACACAGATAAATCTCTTTAATAGTTCTACTATATTTTCTTATTTTCTCATTATACGTATTCTAAATATGTGTCTTCCAGAACAAAACTGTTTTAGGTAGAGATGTACAAAACATAAAAAATTAAGAAAGCAAAGAATAATGAACCAAATCTACACTTAGGGATGGTAAAAATCACCTGAGGAAACTATGTACCTGAAATAGACATCATAACATAAATAGTGATATTCAGTTTTGAATCCAACATGTAGGAATCTTACAAAGATCAAGTTGCTGCCGTTGGGCAGACTTCAGCCTTTGATTATGCCAAGACCCACTAGCTGTAGACTTCAAGGTAATATGCCCATGAGGGGCTTAAGAGGTTGCGTTTTCCTAACAGGGCAGCCATGCCACTTTCCATTGCACATGTTCCAATCTGAATGCACGGTCTCCTTGTCTGCCCAACACAAGTGCATGGAATCCAATCCCCCTTTCTGAGCCTTGACTAGTTTAGTGACTCACTTACATGCAGGAAGAGGTAGTGGAGGTGCCACTGTGACTTCCAAGGCTGCATGAGAAAAGGCACTGCAGCTCCCACTTGGTTCCTGTGGGACGGTTGACTCTCTGGCCCCTCCTCAGAGGCCAGCTGCCAGGAGTGGGCCATGTGAGAGTGCTGTGTCCAGAGTCCAGCCATGCTGGGCCTTCATCTGACTCACCCCACAGCTATGGAAGCAGACATGTGAGAAGAATGCAACCAGTCTACAGTCGTTTGATGTTCCTGGAGTAATCCTAACATCACAAGCCTCATGAAGCCTCAGACATCATGGAGTAGAAACAGAACCTGACATTTGTGGTCCTCAGAATCAACGAGCGTCACATAATAGTTGTCATTCTCCAACGCTAAGTGTAGGGTGGTTTATCACACAGAAATTTGTCACCAGCTGTATCAACGAGTAAGTGATAAACAGCCAAGAGGACAGCGTGAGAGACGCAACAGACGGTCACCTGTGCCTGAGAACATGGAAACCAGTCACTTGGCTGAATGCTGTACTTGAGGTTGGGTGGGCAGGCAGGGAAGAGAAGACAGCAGACCCTGGTTATAAATATTGAACGTTGAATTTGACTATTATTTTAGGGATGACTGAATTTGACTATCATTTAGGAATGACTGCAACGCTATTAAAGTCATTGAAAGCTGAAGATACCAGAGTAACCTTAACATTTTAATCTACACTCCATCCAACAAGCAAGTGAGATCCTCAAGTAAGAAAAGAATCATCTCAGAAAAGAAAAAGGGCTATTACTGCACTAATCTAGTTGTAAAGTTACATGTTGACACTAACCACTTATTCAGTCAGTGGCTACAGTTATTGTATTGGTTAAAATTTGCTCGTTCATAAAGGCTTTGTGGTTGTGAGAAGTAAAATGACCTAAAGCATGAATGCTCTTTGCAATTTTTAATAATATTGAACATTTTGTTCATTGAATTGTATTGACAATGAGTAATTTCGGAAAAATGATGTGAAGCTGCACTGCTTTTTGTGTTACCCTGAGATGATGTGTTTCCTTAGTATTGCAGAATCTGAAGCAAGTGCGACTCTATTAATTTATCAGATTTATGGAGCCCTCCTGAGGCTGATTTGCATAAGCCAAATCTTGGCCACGGAGTCACTATGCAGTCACAGCCTCTGTTCTCATGTCATTTCATCTGTAAAACGCACGTGACGTGAGCAAACAGAAGCCCCACTGAGCACAAATCAGCCAAGGCAACCCGAGTCATGTGAGGATCAGGCCTGTGGGGGAGAAAGACAGGAAAATAAGTCACAGGAAAAATGGATGAGGCTGGTATAAATGGTGGCTAATTATCTAACGAAAATATGACAGTTTGGTTGCAGTTTTCACTTTTGCATTTGATTAATGGTGCAAAATTTCAGCAAATATGTATATAATTTTATTGAATGTTTTCCCTAGCAAATGCCTCATTGATACCAGATGTAGAATTACTCAAAAATTAGTCATCAGTGATCCCAAAGGCACAAAAAATCAAACATCGCTGCTCAGAGATGACAGATGAGCTCTCTGTAGAAGCGCCCGGTGATGGGTGAAATATTTGAGTTCCTTTATCCATTTTACTGGAAGAAGCTGCTCTGTGAAGGGAGGCATCTTATCACACGTGGTCGGGTGGCTGTCTTCGAGCCAGCGTGATCATTCACGTCAAGAAGAACTGACATATTTCATATTTCACCAAGTTATTACTTAGAAAGGTAGAATTTTCATGGACAGAAGCGAAATCATAAACCACTATTGATCTCATGTAATACTCTGTTTAACGAAAGGATATGAGCAAAGACAAGAAACAATTTTTTTCTTTTTAAGAATGAATTATATTGAGAAAAATGCGGCAGAAGGTCCTGTCATTAAACGTGCTCTGCTGGGACAAGGGCCTGTCTCCGGCACTCACCAGGAGCACATGCATAGATTTTTGCCAGTCCTATTTAGTTTTAAATGTTCAGGAAAACACATACCTTGTTTACTTGCAATGCAGTGTCATTTCAGTTCAACAAGGTAAGGGGGAGCAGTCCTCCTTTTTATATATTATCCTGTTTTCTTTCACGACAACAATAATGAGAACAATGATACCCTCTCACAATTGCGTTGTGATCTGGAGTATTTTTTCAATTTATTTGTAGGAAACCTTCCGAGGTGACTAAGACAATCCTAAATCAGCCAGTGGAATATCACCAGGAGAACTCAGGACTTCTTTGCTAATTTGGTCATATTGAAAAATAATGTGGGTCTTTGAATCTGCTCCCCGGAGAACTGAGTTGCTGCCACTTCTTCTGCCCTTAGTCAAGCCATAGAAATGTTGTGTCTTTGTTTCCTCAAGGACAGACGTGAAATCGTAAACCACTGTTGATCTTGTGTGGTACTCTGTTCAACAAAGAGTTGTCATACAAAATTCATAACACAACTTACGTACCACTAGAGACTCTGAATGCCAGCTGTGATTATATGATAATTTGAACAAATACCTGTGATATACAGCTGGGTAAAAATATATCAGTAGAGTTTTCTTGTTGATCAAAAGGATGACTAATATAAAGATCAAGAAATCAGACTGGACCCACATTGCTAGATTTAATTCCAGCTCAGCTATGAAATTTTACAAAAGTCTCTTTTCATTTCTGTGGCCGATTTCCTTTCCTGTAGACTGGAACAATCCCAGCACCCACCTGACAGAAACACAGTGAGGACGAGTGCGTTGTTGCGTGTAAAGTAATTAGAAGACGGCTAACGTTTGGTAATGATTGCATAAATGCTCACTGTGGTTAAACGCTGGCAAGCATTTCTAGTAGCAACTGTCCTGTCTTAAACTCTCACTGATAACTTATTCACTTACCAAACAATGAGCCTTCATTTTACTTTGCTTTGTTATTTTTCCTCTACAGAGTAAATTTAGTTGAGCTGTGTTTGTACTTCTAGGCACTTGTGTTGGCCATTTCAAGAGCAGTTCAGTTTGTTGATAAAATAACAGGTGTTCATTCTCCTTTTATATGCCAACATTTCCACTTGTAATTTTGATGCTGTGTACAAACTCCTTATTGTTATAGTATATGTGATTCTAGAATTTGTCCTGTGCCATTTGATAGTGTAAACCTTTAACATTGAGATAACTAGATATCATCTTAGGGAAATTTGGGGGGGATTTTTTTTTTTAAGGAGAGGAAGGCAAACTAGCTGCATAGAATAAGCCAAACTCCACAATGTTCCAAACGCTCTTAAAATATTTTGAAAGCATTTTTTCATATGTCTGTAGGTCGTGTGCCTGTCTTCTTCAAAGAAGTTTCTCTTCAAGTCCCTTGTCCATGCTGAGATGGGATCACCTGTTCTTTTCTTGCTAATATGTTTGAGTTCTCTGTGGATTCTGGTTATTAAACCGTTGTAGGAGACATAACCTACAAATATCTTTTCCCATTCTGAGGGCTGTCTGCTTGCTATACTTACCGTGTTCTTGGCTCTGAAGAAGCTTTTTAGTTTGATGAGAAAAAAATATATGTATGTATATATATTTTTATGTATTTTGAAAGGCAGAGGGGAATTAATGCCTGCACATCTAAGGCAGAGCTTGGCTTGTAGCAAGCTCAAAGTCTCTTACCTTAAAATCAAATTACTTGATTAATTAATAACCCATTAATATTTGTTAGTTGATTTCTCTTGCAAGGAAGTGCGGGCAAACGCTGCATTCTATCCCGTCTTGTCCCCGCATTGAGAGAAGCAGTGAAGTCATTTACCCGTCACGGAACGGCACAGCGCTGCCCAGTCTGTGTATCCCAAGACCGCGGGAAGCTTGGTTTGAGAGGTGGAGGTGTTCCTAATCCCTTAAACATTAATTAGAACGTGCGTGTGCCTTTACCTGTGCCCGCACCTGTGTCTGTGTCTATATTTTTGAAAGCAACTTGATTACAGACTTTGGCAACCATATATAAAACTGAATATTTTAACATATTTTTTCTTTAGATTTCCTTTTATCTAATTTAAAAAGGAAATTTCGTTTTGCACACATTCATTAACATACTTTTTTATATTAATAAAAATTTCAAGGCATTATTTTGGAAGGAAATCAGTGGAAGCCATATGCTGCGTGCAGTGTTTTCTGCATTCATTATTTGCTACCTCATCTGCCGTACTGAGCAGAACGGAGTGGAGAGGTTTGGATAAAGGCCAAGCGACAATACATTTCTCACATTCTTGTTGACTCACCTAGTTTACAAACTTGAAAACATGGTGAAAGTTTGCCAAAGACAGAGTGTTTGATCTAAATATTGAATCAATCGTAGAAAGTAAATAATAGTGAAATGATCTGAGGCTAACAAAGCACGGAAAAACAAGAAGAAAAGTTGAAAATCTATAGACAATGACAAAATGTTGGAGGAACTCAGGAGCCTACCACGTTCTACTAACTTGTACAACTCGTCCTATCAGTGACTTGTGGACAACTTTTATCCCTGCTGGTGATTAGTGAATAGCATGTAATTATCGGTCATGAAATAGAATGATTTCCCATTTTTACTAAAGGAAGAAAAAATTATTTTTATGTTATTTTAAATTACATAAAAAATAAACTGAAGTTTATAGATTCTACCAGAAAAAATTGAATTTTGGATGTTTCAGTGGGCCAGACTGATCAGTCACACTGTGTGCTCAGTTTTATACTGTTGGTTGTGGCCGCTTTCCACTTTAAAGCACACGATTCCCATTATTTTATGAGAGTTAATACTTAATACAATGATATGAAACTCTTGTTCAATAATCTTCTATCATATTTTCAGACCTTGAAATCCTTTAAATTAATGATACTCTGTGTACGTCCCTCAAATTATTCTAAGCATTTTGCAATCTGCCTGAGCCATGCACTTCACTGTCTCTATTAACCTGGTGATACTATTATGGTTAGTTCTCTTTTCCAAGAATACTAAACAAATAAGCAAACAAATAATGTTGTGGTGGAAACCAGCCAATGTTAATAAAATAGATAATATAATTGGCACTTTTCTCAGTGTATTGATTCTAATATTTAACAAAGGTGCATTTTATTTTGATTTGGTTAATATAAAATTTTTCTTTTACGTTCCCCAAAGTTTAGCTTTTTAAAATATTTTAGAAATGCATTTATTTTCATAAACAAAACTTTAGGGTGGCACCTGTGGCTCAAAGGAGTAGGGCACTGGCCCCAAATGCTGGAGGTGGTTGGTTCAAACCCAGCCCTGGCCAAAAACAGAAAACAAACAGCAACAACAAAAAACTTTAAAGATAATTAGTTTATAATAGGAGAGAATCTTTGCAGGAATATTTTTGGCTTATAATTGAAGAACTCAGGAAATAGAACCGATAACCTGTATACAGTTAACATTTATCAATTCCGTTTATTAAAGACTTGCTATGTTCTTGTCATTGGCTAGGGTTGGGAAAAGTTCTGGGAAAAGGAAACATGGGCTTTGCTTAACTGGATGTTACAGCCATCTAGATGAACACGCCTCCCATAATCTGCTTTTTTATAAGGTGAAGCTCAAGTAATCTTTATCTGGTTAACTTATGATTTGCATAATCTAATCTTCTATTTAGGACAGTACTGCCAAAGATATTTCTTAAAAAAATACATTAGTTGATTTATATGTTAAGCATCAAGGTTCCTATTCAAGATTTACTTATTCAGTCAATAAACCCTTACTGAACACCTCATAGCATGTAAACACTTGAGAAGTTTTACATTGTTGTATGCTTGGTGCTGTACACTACACAGTATTTGCAATGCTCAGTAAATATTTGTGGAGTGTGTGATGGCCGATTTGATGCACATATTACCATCCTGAGACATAGGCAATTCCTGTCCTCAAGGTTACATCCTTGTAAAGGAAGTGGACAAGCAGAAGTGTGTTGCATTTGTGATAGGGACTGTGATAAGGAGAAGTCCCATGTCACAGATACTCAGAGATGGGTATCTCACATACCCTCCAGGGACAGACAAGGCTTCCTGGAGCCTGACATGACTCTGAGAGATCACTAGTTGTTATATGCAGAGGGGAGGGAGGTTGTTTTGTTAGCTGTGGAGCATATATTGAAATTTTAGTAAGAAATAGAAACACTATAGAAACTTATGCTACAGTGGAAATGTCTTAAATATGCGTAGTCTTTAGCCATATGTGGCTTGTCTGACTGAGGAGGTGAATTTTTAATTTCATTCAGTTGAAACTTAAAGAGCTGTGTGTGATAGTGGCTACAGCATTGGATGGTGTTGAATTAGAGAGGAAGCCAGGCTGAGAGGCTGAAAAGGTAGGAAGGAAGCTCTTGCAGGAAGCCGGACACTAGAGAGAAGGCATGATTTTTTTGCCAATGGCAGTGGAAATAAATATACAAATATGCATTAAAAGGACTTTTCAGGGGGCAGCGCTTGTGGCTCAGTGGGTAGGGTGCTGGCCCCATATACCAAGGGTGGCAAGTTCAAACCCAGCCCTGGTCAAACTGCAACAACAACAACAACAAAAATAGCCAGGCAATGTGGTGGGTACCTGTGGTCCCGGCTACTTGGGAGGCTGAGGCAAGAGAATCGCCTAAGTCCGGGAGTTGGAGGTTGCTGTGAGCTATGAGGGCCATAAAGTGAGACTCTGTCTCTACAAAAACAAACAAAAAAAGGACTTTTTAGGAAAGAGGAAAAAGAGTCAGAAGACTACTGTTTTCTGGGTGAACAGCCAGGTACACCTGTGTCATTCAGTGATACAGGCAGTGGGGAAGACAGACAGATGTATGAGTCAAAGATGATTTCATGTGGTTGGGATACAGACTGAAAGAGAGACCCAGGTGGAGACGTGAGTAAACACTGGCGCGTGAGGGTGGACGGGGCAAACACATACAAGGAAGGAGATTATTGTGCAGATGACGTGGAAAGAAACTCAGATCACCGCGGTGGTATTAGTTCTTTCTATAAGAGGTGTGAGGAAAAAGGGGGCGTTTAGAGTGTCATCAGTCACAGAAAGGCCAGGACATGGAGATTAAGGAATATCCAGGAGACTGCGCATTGATACCCCAGAGGTAACTAGAAACACAATTTCTTTAGAGATACGGGATCTTGTGGGTTTTAATAGTTCAGAAATAAGCTCTTGGTAAGAGCACATAACTATAGGCTGTGTCTTCTAACTTAAGCTTTTAACTTTATAAAATTCATTAACTATTATGACTCAATTACTCTTTTGTACAAATGTCTTTTAAAGAAACATATATCTATTGTCAGAAAATATATTGAGTATTTATCAAAAGAAGCATGAAACAAACTCCTGGAAAGAAGCGGCTCAGATAAGAGAATGTTGTTTTTTATTTGTGTCAAGGATAGAGGTATCATGATAGCTACTGTGTATGTGTGACAGAATTTCTCTCTGTTGATGAGGCGAGACTGTAGTGATATGGGCTTAGCTCACAGCAACCTCAAAATTTTGGCCTTAAGTGATCCTCTGGCGTCAGCCTCCTGCATAGCTGGGACAATAGGGTGTCATGGTGTGTGCTACCGTGCCGGTTATTTTTTTCTGTTTTTAGTAGAGATGGGATCTCACTCTTGCTCAGGCTAATCTAAAACTCCTGAGCTTAAGGTATCCTCCTGTCTTGCGCTCACTCTGGGATTATAGAGGTGAGCCACGGCCCCTGGCCCATTGTAGCTGCCTTTTAAAAGGGTTGCTAATATTTTGAACCTATATGTTGCCTTTCTTATGGATATCTGCAAACCTTCAGGGAGGGAAAATATTTCTAGCTTTCTGGATCAAAAAGGCTAATTGTTGTCATACGGGTAGAGTCTCCCACAAGCCTCCATAGTTTAGAATGGCGGTTCTCAACCTGTGGGTCGCAACCAACAGCAATTGTATTAAAAGGCCACGGTATTAGGAAGGTTGAGAACCACTGGTAGAAACTACTGACAAAATGTAGCTAAGTAACCACAAACCAAGCCTTTTTAAAACTCTTGATCGGGCTGATGAGACATCCCCTGAATAACTCTTGACTGGCTGGGCTCAGGGCTGTGTTAAGAACTGCAGAGGGGCTGGTCAGGGGGCCGGCCTCTTACTGAGGCTGGAAGTCTGTCATTTAATGAAGAGGTGAGCAAGGGTGTGAATGAAATAGCAGTAGCTATACACTGTATTACAACTCCTAACACTCACCCAAAAGGCACAAGATGACTGGAAAGCATAGAGATACTTCAGAGGCACAGCTGGGGAATTTTATTCTCAAAGTTATCTTTCTGCTTCCATGCCAGGCGACAGTTTCCCTGAACCTTCTCATGGGGTCACCCTGACTGTGTTGCTAGTTGCCAAGTAAAAGAAAATGCCTGTGCGCTTTTGGAAGAGCTGTCACTCTGTCACAGTAAAGGGCAAAGGAAAGAAAAAATCAAAGGTGGTTAAAATGTGGAGCAAAACACCAAGTAAACGGACACGTTGGTCACACTTCTACACTCCCAATGCTTAGATCAGAGTGTGTCAATGTTTCCCACTGACAGGGGTTGGGGGCCTTAAAGAAATGACTAATTCTAGGTATTAGAGGAAATGTACAACATAAGCCCAGAACAGATTGTTATTTGAGAAATTAAGGTAGCGCGTAAAGACAACTAGGGCCAAGTCAGTTGGATTTGAACAACAAAAAGGACCAATTTTTTTTTCAAAGTTTTACGGGGTACAATTATTTCTGGTTGTGTGGATTGCTTTTATAATGTTTGAGTCATGGTTAAAAGTGTGCCCCTCCCCCAGACATGTTCATTGTACCCATTAGGTAGGTTTGGCCTGTTCCTTCTTCCCTCCTTCCCCCTCCCACCTTGTTGACATCCATTAAGTTTTATTTCCCTCTACGCACATGGGAGGTCATCGGTTAATTCCAGTTTAATAATAAGTACATGTATTGTTTGGTTTTCCATTCTTTACATACTTCACTTAAGATAATGGTCTCCTGTTCCATCCAAATTGTTGCAAAAGGCATTAATTCATCCCTTTTATGGCTGAGTAGTATTCCATAGTATACATATATTGCATTTTGATAATCCACTCATGAATTGATGGGCCTTTTGATTCATTCTACATCATTGCAGTTGTGAATTGTGCTGCAATAAACATTCAACATGCAGGTGTTTTTTTTTTTTTTTTTTTATAAAATGACTTCCTTTCCTTTGGGTGAATACCCAGTAGTGAGAATGCTGGATCTAATGGTAGGTTGACTTTTCATTCTCTGAGGAATGTCTGTACTATTTCCCATAAAGGTTGTGGTATTTGCATTCTCACCAATAGTGTATTAGAGTTCTATCCATGTCAGCATCTATTGTTTTGTGACTTTTTGGTAAAGGCCATTCTGACTGGCATAAGTTGACATTTTGTTGTAACTCTAATTTGCACTTCCTTGATGATTAGTGATGCTGAATATT
Source organism: Otolemur garnettii (assembly GCF_000181295.1). Classification (NCBI taxonomy): domain Eukaryota; kingdom Metazoa; phylum Chordata; class Mammalia; order Primates; family Galagidae; genus Otolemur; species Otolemur garnettii. Next base: position 5,135,074 of record NW_003852422.1, read on the forward strand.
TTTTGTATGTTTATTGACCATTCCTCTGTCTTCTTTTGAAAAGATTCTATCCATATCTTTTGCTTACATTTAATGAGATAATTTTTTTTTCTGATTTGTTTCAGTTATTTGTAGATTATTTTTATTAATCAATTATTGGACATAGAGCTTATGAATATCTCCTTCCATTCTGTTGGTTGTTTATTTGCTCTGTTAATTATTCCTTGGCTATGAATAGGGTTTTAAATTTAATCAGTCCCATTTATTTATTCTTCTTGTTGCTGTGGTTGCCAGTGGAGTCTTCATAAATTCTTTTCTTAGGCTGATATTTAGAAGAGTTTCTATAACACTTTTCCCCTAGAATTAATATGGTTTAATGCCTTACATTTGAATTATTTATCCTTCTTGAATTAATTTTTGTAAGTAGTGAAAAGTATGAGTCTTGCTTCATTCTTCTTCACATATCTATCTCAGCTTGACTGTTATTATGTATGGAAATGCTACTGATTTTTGTACATCAATTTTGTAAACTGAGATTTTGCTGAATTTGTTTATCAGTCCCAGGAGTTTTTCTGTGGAATCTTTGGGGGGTTTTTTAGGTATAAAATTATATTGTTGGCAAAAAGTGACAGTTTGACCTCTTCTTTCCCCATTTGGCTATTCTTAATTTCCAGCTGGGTCTTCCAGCACTACATCAAATGTGTGTAAAGTGGTGACAATGGGCATCCTGTCCTGTTCCAGTTCTTAGTAGGAATGTTTTCAACTTTTTTTTCCATTAAGCATGATGCTGTGGGCTTGTCATAAATGGTTTTTATAATTTTGAGATATGTTCCTTCTGTGCAAAGTTTGTGAGAGTTTTTGTCATGAAAAGGTACTAAATTTTGTTGAATGTTTTTATGCATCTATTGAGATGATCACATGACCCTTGGTTTAGCTTCTGTTTATATGGTAAATCACATTTATTGATTTACATATGTTGAACCATCCTTTGTATCTCTGGGATGAAGCCCACTTGGTTATGATGGATTATCTTGTTGATATACTACTGAATTTGGTTTCCTGGTATTTTATTGAGGATTTTTGCATCTATTAATAAGGAATTTTGGTCTACCATTTCCTTTTTTTGTTGTATCTTTGTCTGGCTTTGGTATCAAAATTATACTGGCTTCATAGAATGAGTTGTGGAGGATTCCATTCTTCTAGATATTATAGAATATTTTCTGGAGAATGAGTGTCAACTAATCTTTGTAGGCCTGATAAAATTTGGCTATGGATCCATCTGTCCAAGGATTTGTTGTTGTAAAGTTATCTATTGCTGCTTCAATTTCATTGCTCATTATTGGTCTGTTCAGAAGTTCTATTTGTTCCTGACTGAATCTTGGTAAGTTATGTGTTTCCAGAACTGTACATTTCCTCTATGTTTTAAAATAGATATTTCCATAGTGTTCACAGGTAATATTTTGTATGTCTGGAGTACCAGTTGTAATATCTCCTTTTTAATTTCTAATTGAGATTCTATGACTCTTTTTGTGTTCCTAATTAATTTATCAAGAGGCCCATACATTTTATGTTTTCAAAGTATCAACTTTTTGTTGTATTGATTTTCTCTCTCTCTCTCTCTACATATATGTGTATGTATATATATATATATATATTTATTTATTTTTATTATTATTATTTTTTTTTTGTAGAAACAGAGTCTTACTCCATTGCCCTCGGTAGAGTGCCGTGTTGTTACACAGCTCACAGTGACCTCCAACTAACTCCCAGGCCTAGGCGATTCTCCTGCCTCAGCCTCCTGAGTAGCCAGGACCACAGGCTCCTGCCACAACACTTGGCCATTCTCCTGCTGCAATCCAGCCGGGGTCGGGTTCGAACCTGCCACCTTTGGTAGATGGTGCCACCACCCCACCCACTGAGCCACAGGTGCCACCCTGATTTTCTATATAATTTTTTGTTTTCATTTAGTTCTGCTATGACTGTAGTTGTTTCCTTTCTTCTGCTGGCTTTGGACTTGGTTTGCTCCTCCTTTTCTCGTTTCTAGAGACATACCATTTGATTGTTCATTCATAAATTTTCTGTCTTTTTGTAATAGACATTTAAGGCTATGAATTTTCTGTTTAGGACTTCTTTTAATGTATACAAGATTTTGATATCTTGTGTCCTTCTTATTCAGTTTGATGAATCCTTTAATTTCTGTATTAATTTTATCATTAATCCAATAGTCATTCAGTAACAGTTCGTTTAATTTCCATGACTTTGTGTGGAATTGGGTTTATGTTTTAGAGTTGATTTCTAGTTTTATTCCACTGTAGTCTGAGAAGATACATGGCATAATTTAAATTTATTAAGCCATGTTTTGTGGGCTAAAATATGATCAATCTTGGAGAATATTCCATGTGCTGATGAGTAGAATGTTTATTCCATAGTTTTAGAGTAAAATGTTCAATAAATGTCTGTTAGGTGCAATTGTTCTATGGCCCCATTTAAGACCTGTTCAATTCTACCTGTGGAGTGTTGAAGTTCACAGCAATACAATGCTTGCTGTTTATTTCTGTGGTAGGATTTGTTTTATGAATATGGGTGCTTTTGTGTTTAGAATTTTTATGTCTTCTTATTGAATTGCTCCTTTTACCATTATGTTAGATAATGACCATCTTTGTCTTTCTTTACTACTGTTGATGCAAAGTCAATTCTATTTAATATGAGAATGGCTACACCTGCTTTCTTTTGGTTTCATTTGGATGGTATATTTTTTTCCATCTCTTGACTGTAGTTTATAACAGTTCTTGTGGGTTAAATATGCTTCCTGGAGACAGCAGAGAGTTAGGGTGTGTTTTGTCTTCCATTCGGCCACCCTGTGTTTTTTGAATAGAGCATTCAGACTTAATACTGTTGACTGATAGAATTGATATGTGGGATGCTGTTCTGTCCATCATGTTGGACAGTACTATTTTGCACTGTTTTATGTGTACTTATTTTACTATTGTTACATATGAGCTCTGACCTTTGTCTTTTGAGTGGTTTTACACTGGTGGGTGACCCTTGAGCTGATCCATGTATAATGCAGTTCTGAGATTTCCTATAGGGCAGGTTTGGTCTTAACATATTTCTTCCATGTTTGCTTGTCTTTATTTCTCCTTCATTTGGGAAACTTAGTTTTTAAGGATACAAAATTCTAGGCTGGCAGTTTTTCAGTCTAAGAATATTGAAGATAGGTCTCCAATGCTTCTGGCTTGTAAGGTCTCAAGATGGATTTTCCTTTAAAAGTTACTTGACATTTTTTGCCTTACAGCTCACAGAAGTTCTCCTTCATGTTGACTTTGCCCGGTTTGATGAGTGTATATCTTGTTAAATACCTCTTTGTGATGAACCTCCCAGGTGTTCATTAAGCTTCTTATACTTGGATGTCTATAATCTCTAGCAACACCAGGAAAGTTTTCCTCAATTATTCGCTCAAAAAGGATTTCCAGCCCTTGTGCATTTTCTTTTTCTTCCTTTGGGATGCCTAAAATTCTTATATTTGTGCATTTTTTATATAATCCCATATTTCTCATAGACTTTGTTTGTTCCTCTTGATTCTTTATTCATTATTTTTAACTAATTTTATTTGCAAGAGTTTTGTTCATCTTCTGAGATTCTTTCTTCTACCTAGTCCAGTCTATTCTTAAAACTTTTCACCGTGTTTTATATTTTATTAAATTAATTTTTTTTCATTTCCAGAAATCTATCTGTTTTTCCTTTAATAGGTCATTCTCTTTAGTGAATTTTTCATTCCTTTACTGGATTGTTTTTCTGGTTTCTGTGATTTGGTTTCCCATGCTTTCTTGGATTTCATTGACCTTCCTTATAATCCATATTGGAATTCATTACCTTTCATTTCAATATTTTCATTTTGGTTAGTATCCATTGCTAGAGAGCTGGTGTTCCATTTGGGTATGACTTTTTTGTCTGACTTTTTATACTTCCAGAGCTCTTATACAGATTTCTTCTCATCTAGAGCCACTGTTGCATCTTAATTTTCGATTTTCTTTTGTTTAGATGGGGCTCCCATCCCACTCATACTGGAGTGTTTGTAACATATGTTGAATAAGAACCTTGACTTTGCTTGTGGGTACTTTGATGGCAATTTAGGTTCTGAATGGATGCCTCGGTTATGGAATCCTTTGTGTGGAGGTTTTCACAGTTGCTGGTTGTTTGTAGGCTATAGCAGTGGTGAGCTATGTGTGTGGGCAGATTCTCTATCTTTCTTTGATAAGAGAGGATGGAGATATTTCAAATCTTTTCTCTTTCCTCAGCTCTGTGACCATCTTAATAAGTGTGAATTGTATTGGCACACCCAGTTTAATCTCTGAGGAATTAGGTAGTGCTTGAGAGCAAGAAACTATCTCACTCTGTATAGTTAAGTCAGTAGATTCTGTAAAGAGCTGTGCAAGTTGACCTATCTGTGAGTAGATGGCATTTACTACAAGGTACAGTATTGCTTTCGTGACTGGTGCTATTCTGTCAAGAGATGTACTCAAATGCCCTACATATTGGGTGGGGCCTTAGGAGCATCCTTATTCTCTGCTTCAGTGGGGGACAGAGGGGAGTGAGGGTTGATGGGGTTGCATAGAATGAGCTTGCCTCTAGGCTCCTCCAAGATGACAAGGCAACTGTTTTAGCATTCAAAGGTCTGCTCACAACTTATGGGGAGAACTGTCAGTGAAGGACTGGAGTAGTTTCACCCAACCAGAAAGTCTGCTTGTGCAGATGGGACATCTGAGATTCAAAATCTGAATATCTAGCTTTCACACTTCCCCCAGCTTGCTTATTTGACTTTCTGGCATGCCACTCTGCAAAATGCCAAGTGGGAAGTTCTTAAATCAGGCAGCCTAGATCCACTTTCCTAAAGGGAAAGGGAAAGGTGTGGGCCCCACTTTCTGTGGAAGCCTCAGGTGAGGCATGTACTTAATGGGAAATGCAGCCATTCACTCCTTCTGGGGAAAAACTGCTCTGTTGGCTGGAATGAGTAGGGGAGGACCACTGCTCCCTGACAGCCTGAAAGCCTGAATGAACTACTCCAGGTTGCCATGGCACCAGGGGCTGTGTACTTCCTGGCCACAGAACCCACCCTAATCCAACATGGCTGTTTTCCTGAAGGGAGGATGGATGCCCTCCTAGCTTGCTGCATCCTGGAATCGACAGTGTTCCCCTGTCAGTTCTGTCTTTGTGAGTTTCCTCCATATCTGAACCCAACTCATAGATATCCCCTCTTTGTCCCTACAATCTGCTTAGTCTGGGGGACACAGGGTCCAACCTGCTTGATTGACATGCTTGAGTGTGACTCTCTGATACTCTGTCAGGCAGGGAGCTCTCAGTTGGGCACCCTGGATCCACTGCAGGCCCCCATAGGGGAAGACCTGGGTTCCACTTTTCATGAAAGCCTGAGCCTGTAGCTCACAGTCGTGAGGGAGGCGACTACCTGCTGTGTTCTCAGCCCAAACTGCTTTCCCAGCTGCAGTGGTTGGGCGAGTGGTGGGGAAGGAAGCATCCAGATGGAAGAAGGCCAGCTCTCCAGCCTCTTGTGACACTCTCCTTGGAGGGGAGCCCTCCATGGACTCTTCAAGTTCCAGGATCATGCAAGTTCTCCCCACTATTCTGTGTTGCCACTATGGGGGGTGGGGTGGAAAAGCCTCCAAGAAACCTGGTAGCCCTCTGGCCACTGAATGCCTGTGAGAAGGTGAGCAGGATCCCTTTTACCCTTGCACTCTACTCAAATTGGCTCTGGGTTTGATTTTCGTCAATTTTTTTTCTTTATCTTTCACCTTCTTGGCTTTACAGTTTTCCTCTGTGAAGAGAGGTGGATGTACATCTTCCTTTATATCTATTAAATAAGAGCCCTTCTTTCATAAATTTGAGTTTTTGTCCCTAACACCTATGTGGTGGTAGAAACTACTATTTTCCTTTCTTTCTGAATTTTCTTGCAACTTGACAACTTACCATTATTTTCACTTATGTTATTTTGGCAGTAATGAAAAAATGATTTAACTTTGAAACTGTTTCACTTTGTTAGATGTTCTGGTTTTATTTTTTTGTTTATATTTGGCTAAACTTGTCAAATTCCAAAATTTCTTCTTGGATGCCAGACCATGAACTTTTGCTAACTTCTACTTTTCTTAGTAATCAAATTTTTCTGATAAGGAACATTGGGTTTATATTCACACTACTTGACAAATTGACCCCTCTGTAATTCATAGTCATTAAACAACTAATTTCTTCAAAACTGCCTGGATTTTCTCACGGATTTCTCTGGTTGACTTGCTCCCTTTTCTCTGAAATAGTCATTTCAATGAATGTAAACTCCTCTAACCTCTAGCCCTCCTACTCTATCCTGAATCTCAGCAGACGACTGATCTTGTCACCTAAACAAGAAAAAAAAAATTATTAGATAGAAACTCCATCAACTTTCCTGAATCTGCAAACAAATATGAGCTTTGTCACCCATATTCTCCCCTTATGCTGGTAAACAATGGAAACCAATACTTCCTCTAAGAACTACTCTATGCAAGCTTTCTCAATAAAGTTTCCCATTAAAGTTTTGGACTCTTTGTCCAAACTCTTGATTTCTCTGTGTGTGATCTTGAAGAGCTTTGGCTAGGCAGTAGTGGGTAGTGATACACAGAATTCTGCTATCTAGCAAAATATATCCTCCACCTAGTCTATCTGGCCATATTTTGAACATAGTATTATTTCATACTTAAATATTATAACCCCCCCAGATAAGGATTCAAATAAATTAAATATAGGGTGAAAGTTTGTGTGCAATTCAAAATAGTGTGTAATTTAAAATTGCACATGAACTTTATGCCCACCTTGTATTAGTCTCCAAAAATTAAGGATTTATTGATTGTTTTTCTCCCATCGTTCAGGTTTTCTCTCTCTACTTAGTCTTTTCATGCAGATTGAAATGCGTTTCAGACTCTCCTATTTCAAAAATGAAGTGAAAAAATGAACAAACAAAAATAACTGCCCCTGGGCATCGTAAGATAACACCATCTTCCTCTAATCATAGTCAAAGCTCTGATATACGTTGGCTCATACTCTTCATTTCCTATTGCTCTTCAACACCATCTATTCTGGTTCTGCCCCTCTGCTCAGCTGAGTCTGTTCTTTCTGGGGCCCCAGTAACTTCAGACTCATAAAGCCAGTGGGCAATTTTCCCTCTTTGCTTCCTTGGCTTTTAAGGAGTCTCCTGAGAGCTGAACAACTTTCCTCCTCTTAACACTCTTTCCTGCCTGGGATTCCTTCACCAGCCCGATCTCTTGAGGCTCTGCCTTCCTCTCTGGGAAGTTTTCATCCTCCATCACCAGGGTGTCTTACCTCTTCAGATGGTTCTTTAAATGTCAGTGTTACTCCAGATTCAGTTCTCAGCTAACTTGTCTTATCTTGCTGTCTTCCTAAGCAATCTTGTACATGCCTCTACCCTCAACTGCTGATGTTTAGAGCATTCCTACTTTTTAATCTCCTGCTGAGATTTTTATTTTGAACTCTGGACCTGCATTTCTAATGCATGTGCTGCAAATCCTATTAGTGTCTTAGAAACATTTCCCTCTCGGTGGCCTGAAACTGAACTCAAGATCTTTGCCTAACTCACTTCAGGCCCTCCCAGAGATTTCCCTACACACCTCTCCAGCCTCTTTTTTTCATCAAATCTTCAAATTGTCTTAACTAGTTAAAATTAATATGCCTTAGACGGATTCATGTACTCATTAGTATAAATGGGAAATTCCTACAAAAGAGGAATTGAACTTTTTTCTATTAAAACATAAATATCTTGATATCTTTATGCTTTATTGGGGATGATAGAGATTTCATTTTAGCCCAATCAAACGTAATTTATGTCACTCATGAAATGACACACTGCACCCAGTGAATATTAATCTTAAAAGACTATGGTTTCATCTTTGGCATTCATAAATGAGACAAATCTTATTTTCTGGATGGATTTCTTCCTGTGGGCACCTCATATAGCCAAGAGCTACATTAATTTTACCTCTACCTTTCAAGAGAATGCCAAAGAAATAAAAAAGTCTAGATTTGAGCTTTCATACTTGGCACCTTAGAATATTCCTGAAGGTCAAAATCTACTTCTTTGCTTCCAAATAATTTTATTTATTTTTTTTATTTTATTTCTTATAGCATAACTGTGTACTTAATGCAGTCATGGGGTACAGTGTGCTGTTTTCATATACATTTTGAAATACTCTCAACAAACTGGTCAACATAACCTTCATGTCATTTTCCTAGTTATTGAGTTAAAACGTTCATACTCTGCTTTTAGAAAGATTCACTTGTACCCTTGTAAAATAAACCATAGAGGTGACCCCACCAATGCTTCCAAATAATTAAGACTGAATACAAGCTAACTCCTACCCGTTAGCAGTCAGAAAATTGAGATGTTCAGGAAACACTGGTGGACTTCCAAAGTGGCTGAAGTTAGAAGGAAAGACAGTAAGGAAAAAAAGCAACTGAAATTTATTACACAATTTATTTCAAGTTGAATGTGGATTCAAGTACAATGAAAATAAAAATGGGAATCAACATACTCACGTTTGAGTCCTAGCTCTGCCAATCACTAGCAGTGCTGTGCCTCAGTTTCTCCAACTCAGACACTCCATTGACAATGCATATGTGTGAAAATGTTTTGTAGCCAAAATGTTATAGAATTACAAGCTAGTGTAAAAGGTCCACAAGTTTCTATCAAATAATCCTATTTATCTCCACTCTAGCTTTTGTTTTTAAAGGTTCTTGATTAGAGAAACCCTTCCTCCAGCTACCCGGGGGGAATCCAAGCAGTAAGCAAAGCCCTTCTGAGTTCCTGGTGTGCCGACAACCTTGGCAGAAGCAAACTTACAGACCAACAAAGCCAACTCACAGCTGCACTGTGGGGCCAAGTAGCAGGATTTCACTCCAGCTCTACACTTATTTTCATTTGTCACTCTCACATTTTGGCTCTTGTGATTTCACTTGGTACAAAGATATTCAACTTCTGCTATGAGATACTTAGGAAAAAAGGTCCTTAATTTAATATTTTCTAGATGTGTCAAAAATGCTGCAGGACAAAGTTTTTATTAATTAAATAAACTTTAAGGAAACAACTGCATCGTGTTAGCCCCTCCTCGTGTTTCATGGAGAAAATGTCATTTTACCAGTTCTTTTCTTTCCTTCCTCTTATTTCACTCCTCGAACTTTCCCTTTCCCCGTCCGCTCCTGTTCTCCCCACCCTGCCCAGGGCAGCGGGCTGGGTCAGGGCCGAACTTTCTCCAGGGCTCCTTTCTGGTGGCTGGTGCTGTAGGGTCTTATTCAGCCCAGCCCCTGCCCCAGGTGTGACCTTGGGAATGCCAGTCATGAGGTTGATATGATACACTGATTTCAATTTGCCACTTTTTGTATGTGGCAGTTTTGAATTGGTTACGAATCCTGAGAAAAGGTCCCTAAAATATTAAGCTTCTTCAGCAGATAAACAAATACTGTGAGGCTGGGATAAGCCAGTCTTTCAGAAGTTCCCCCGATAGGTCTACGTCTGTTTGTTAGTATTTTGTCAGCTCTCAGTTTATAAATCCGCTTAGTAGGAAGAGTAATTATATTTTGCTTCTATGCTCATCCATTTGTTGTCCTTGAAACCCAATACTTCAAGTTGCTAAACATGTGTAAGATATGTCTACGTTATTATGGCTAAGATTAAACATTTATATATTTATTATTATTTTTAAATCATTACTTTGTACATTGACACATTTATGGGGTTCAATGTACTGCTTTGATCGACAGTGTGAAATGCTTACATTGAACTAAGTAACACATCCATCACGATTATACTTGCTTCTTGAGAGTTTTGAAATGTACCATTGCATCATGCACATTAGGTGAGGTCCCCCCAAATTCCCTCCCTTCTCCCGTATCCAGCTTCCCTACCCCTCTAGGAGAGAGAGTAAATAGTTATATTTTAGCATCATCTTGCCACCTAATAAAGTTGTAGCCACTTTATTTTATTTTTCTTTGGTGGAATATGGATCTTCAGTGTTTAATAGATATTTCAAATATATGCTAAATGCACCTGCATTATAGCACTTAAGAAGGCTGGTAGGATCTCTTGAGCCCAACAATTCAAGAGCAACCTGGGCAACACAGTGAAACTCTATCTCTACAAAGAATAAAAATAGTCAGAGACGGTGGTGTTCACTTATAGTCCTAGTTACATGGGAGACCTAGCCAGGAGGATCATGCAAGCCTGGCAGTTGGAGGCTGCAGTGAGCTCTGATCACGCCACTGCCTTTCCAGTCTGGGTGACAGAGCAAGACCTTGGCTCACAAGCAAAACAAAACACTAAAGTCCCTCACAAATTCCTAATACACACATTATTTTCAAGCTTACCTTTTAGAAATAAAAATTAAATGTAAGAGATATATTTTGCAGCCATAAAGAAAGATGGAGACTTTACGTCCTTCGTGTTCACATGGATGGAGCTGGAAAATGTTCTTCTTAGCAAAGTATCACAGGAATGGAAGAAAAAGTATCCAATGTACACACACCTATTATGAAACTAATTTAAACCTTTTTATATGAAAGCTATAACCTAATAACAGCCTAAGGTTATGGGGAGGGGGGAGGGAGGGGGGAGAGGGAGGAGGGAGAGGGATTCGAGGGTTCACTTCTGTGGTTCATCTTGCAAGGGTACATGAGTAGAATATGAATGTTTTGACATAATAACTAAGAAAGTTACATGAAGGCTATGTTAACCAGTTTGATGGAAGTGTCTTGGATTATGTATGAAAACACCACACTGTACCCCCAAAGGGCATCAATGTACACAGTTACCATTCAATAAAAAAAAAAAAAAAAAAAAAAAAGAGATATATTTTGCCCACAAAATGGTTCGTATTACTAAAAATACTAAAACTATGTCAATAAGATGTGGGGGAGTGGAAATCTTTGATTCTCCTCCTAAACATGCAAGTTTGCACAAACTTTCTGGAAGCCGTTTTTCCGCATTGATCAACCCCCTGTGCTCCTGAACTCGACAATTCTACTTGAAAAAGACCATCCCAAGGAAATAATGAAGATGTTTGTCCCACAAAGCAGCTATAATGAAAGCGTTGCAGCCTTTTTATGATAGGCAAATACGGGAAGAATCAAAACAGATGACTAGTTAAGGAAATCATGGCAAAGTCGCACATTGTGCCTGTGAAAACATGGGACGAGAAATACATTTTCTGACTTGGCAGGATATTCACGACACACTGCTCAGTAGAAGGATAAGTCATAAAACAGCATGGCAGTGTTTTTTTTGATTTTCACATACAGAAGTGGTTTTCTCTGGGAGACTGGGTGATGGGTGACTCCCTTTGCTCTTTGCATTCCTTTTGCGTAGCTGTTTTGTATTTTAAAACAATAAATACATGACAGTTTTTAGTAACACATTAGTGAAATACGTGTTTTTAGGTAAGCACTCTGAAATAACCTCTTCTTATGATCTGAAATGGAAAACCTTTGCTTCCTGATTCCCCGGGAAGCGATCGTCCCCGGTGGAGCTGACTAGGGGAGAAAGTTCATTCCCGTGAGGTTTGTCCGTTGCTATTATCACTCTCTCGGGATGTGGCCTCAGGAGCACCTCACTTGCCCAATGTGTGCAGAAACTGAGACAGGGGAAGGAGGAGATGAAAATAGACGGTTATAACATTCAAAACAGAGAGAGCAAGTAATATGTGGAATAGATGTTTTTCTTTATTTTCATTGATGAAAATGCTAAAACGGCAAATACTGTCCAAAGCTGAATTTGTGTCAACAGTTCAGATAAGTCCTCCCCTAATTAAACAGGACAATCTCAGGAAGGTAGACATGGAGCAAGGTCATTGCATATTTTCTTCTCACTCAATGAGCTCAAAGTGTTGACATAGGTATTTCAGTAACAAAACTTTACCCTTTCACTGTATTTAAATTTCATTAAATTGTGTAAAGTCACTTACAGCCTTGGCATTAGACTTGCTGAATCATTTTTTGGCTTATTTTTTGGCAATGTGTGAGGTTTTTCTCTAACCGGTCTGCCTCAGTAACATTGTTAATTCGGTTCTTTCAGATAATTTGTTTTCTCAATACTTTATCCAGTTCTCTTTTTCCAAGTAACATTTATTTTCACTCATTTTTACTTCTGAGGCAAAGGAGGACTATTTGCCTGCTTGGATCATTGAGGCATTTCCAGAATCTGCATTCCTAATTATCCATTATGTTCTTTGAATTAATTTCCAACAATAGTCATACAGTTCTTTTAGTGCTTTTCAGAACATCTGAACAAAGTTAAAATTTTCTAAATGTAGAAAAACTTTTATTTGTTCCAAACAAATTACAATTAGAAAGGAAGGCCATTGCAGTTGCCAAAAAATAGATTCGACTTGTCCTGTCTGGGGGACGCATTCAAAAACGTCAGTGTGCTGATACAAAGATCACTTTGAACAAAACTCGGGTGTTCTTCACTACAGCTAATAATCAGGGACAGCTGTGAGTCCAAGAACATGCAGCCAGTGGTATGTCCCTGCAGGAAACTAGCTTGTCATCCGTCCCCAAATCAAGCTGTCTCTGTCTCCTACAATGTAGCTTTAAATCTGGAGATTCAGAGCCCTCTTGCTGAGTGTAAATTCCTATTGACCTTAAGTAGAATAACTTACTCTCCTCCAAATATGTTTGGAAATGAGACCACCTGGGCCCTAAAGTGCTATTTGAAGGGTTTTTTTTTTTAGCATCTTTCAGCTAAATAAGAGACAAATACAAACTCTGTGATTCAAGGACAGTGGATGAATTTGTAAACATCTCTGAGGAATTCAGTCATGAATCATGGAATGAATCACATTTTTTTCCTAAGCACTTTTTTTTTTTTGGTTTTCATGGTTTAAACTTTTATAATAAAGTGTTTTATTTGCCAATTAATCTAGTTAAGTCTTAATGAAAATGACAGTTAACTTCTCATTAGCCTTAGCTGAATTATTTACATTTTTGATAAGGTACAGCAAGTCCTCCTATGTCCAGAAGGAGCAATAAGCAAATAAATGATTTGGGAGCCCCTGGTAGATGTGCTATGTAACATAAGCATTCATAGCTTTTGAAACATACAGTGCTGTAATTATGATGCCAGTTTAGTTAATTCTGCTCATAATTTTCTGATTTGTTATATTTCCTTTCTTGACAGGGCATTAACACATCAATTTGAATCTGTGACACACAGATGCACAAAAATATCACTTTCTGTTTTTTATAATGTGCTTTATCTATTCTTTTTTTTTTTTTTTTTTTTGTAGTTTCTGGCCGGAGCAGGATTTGAACCCGCCACCTCCGGCATATGGGGCCGGTGCCCTACTCTGTTGAGCCACAGGCGCTGCCCCAGGTTTGTCTATTCTAACAGCATTTGCTTCTCTCCCTCTTCCTGTTAGGTGAGATTTTATACATTTAAATGGGTTGCCTTATCTGTTTGCTTCTATTAGCAAGAGTTTCATTCTAACTTTTTATTTGTGAAAAAATAGAACGAAGGCCTTGGCTATGTCCAGAACTTATATAAACATGTCATATTGAAGAGGGAGAAGAAGATAGGAATCCAGGAAAAGTGGAATTATTCTCCCAAATAAGCTCAAAATTGCATGGTTTGACATTGCGTGTTTGTGGTTTAAATTTTTTTCTTGTCTCTACAATCCCCTGTCAACACGGTAGACTGCAAAAGCTGATCCAAGTTCAGGATTGCCAACAATTAAGTCTCAGAGACTCTTAAGGATGGTCTACTTCTACCTGTCAACAAATCAGCAACGACAGGGCACAGAACCCACCCAGAAGGAAGGGCGGGAGCTCGGTCCCTTCTGTACCTCAGAGATGTGTGCTGGAAGTCTCAGAAGCCCAAGAAGAAGTCAGAATGTGCTGGTCAGAAGCACCCACACAGCCCTACATGTTTTCGAGGATGGGACGGTTGTGGTGTGAACATCACACCCCAGGGGCTGGAGGAAAAGGCTCATCCTGTTCTTGGGCACAATGACGCCTTTAGTGCTTCAGCACATCCTCCCTCGAAGGTTTCAGAGCTGATACAGCCATCAGGAACTTGGACCAGTGAGTCATCCCAGCAGTGTGGGAAGACACACACGTGGAGGAAAGCATTGATTCTAAGTGCTTGCATAATACAACCAGGGGGAGACCTTCAGAAAGGACTGCTCTTCTCTGTCTTCTGGGACTCAGAAAAGAGTCCCACCCAGAGCACCTTGAATTCTAGGTCCTGGAATGTTGAGTCTTAATGGATTAAATAGGACTTGTACCACTTCTACCAGAACTGGGTGGCAGGCTGGAAGGGCATGCAGAGGACACGCAGTAGCCTCCCCACAGGGAGTCCCTGCTGTGGCCGCAGCATGTGGGCTGAGCACCACCACTGCACAGCAAGCTGGGGCAGTTCCTGACAGGTTCTGGAGCACACCCAGGGCAGATGGTCCCAGGGCAGATGGTTTAGGTGAGGGTGGTGTAGATCACAGATCAGCAGAATCTGGAAGAAGAGAATTTTTTAATCATTTCAAAGTATAAAGTGAGATTGGAACCACCTTCAAAATGTCATAATTTTACAAACTAAAGTGCTTCTTGTTCTTTGGTGTGCGAAGTGAAATCTCTTTAAATACTCCCCATCATTTCCTGAGTTGAAGCCTCCTCAGTACACAATTCAGTGTAGGTACTTGTGAATGTTAGGAGTCATATGAGCATCAGACTTAGTTCCAATGATGCCCTGCAGGCCATAAATTGAAGAAGTTGGCCCTAGACATTGTTCAAATAACTAACAATCTGAAACACCCCCAATCAATCCTGATTAATTTTTCTTGCATTTGTTCCCTACTGTGTCCTTATCTCTGATTTCCTGTTACTCTGCTTGCAGTTCCAAAATATGCATTGGCTTGTCCAGACGTGGACTCCGCATTCTCCCTGGATTGTCACTCATGTCCCTGTGGACATGGCTTTGACTCCCTACGTCTAGCATCATGCATTTTCTTGATGGGAATTTCCTGGTACAGCTCTTCAAAAACAACATGCTCAGCAGAGCTTCTTCTGGGCCATCCAGTAGGAAATTGTAGGTAGGAATCCACTAGAAGTTATGGATGGTAACTATAGGGTTAGGACATGAACTAACGATTTTTGTCTTTCTAGAAAACAAGCCGGATATAAGAATAGGTAATTTACAAAGAATGAAATACAAATGGCCCGTACACATGAGAAAGTGCTCAAACTTCTGTGAAATCAAATAAATTCACGTAAAAGTGTGCACCATGGCCTATTAACAGGTTGGCAAGATTAAAAAGATTGCTACATTCGTGTATTTAGTGAGACTTGGGGAAAGACAAATCTCAAGCACTTTGATGGTTCTATGAATTGGTACAGACTTCCAGGAGGGTGGTTTCGAAATATACAGTAGGATTTTAAATATAGGTGTGGAAATAAACCAAGACCAATGAAATGAAAATTTACAAAGGGTATATATTTAGAACCTGCTCTAGCAAGGAAGTCAGCACCATTGCTCACAGTCTAGCAGAGACTAAGTGGCAGGCAGAGGGAAGCTTTGTAGGAATAGAAAGGGAAGGCTCTGAGTGTGCTATCTTTGAAGGCTATTGGTCTGGGGGAGTCACAGGTGGGCTAACTAGAGTAGCCTACGCAACTGGTTAAAGGCCCACATTTGACTATTCCTAGATGGTAATACAGTGAAACTAGCAACAAAAAATGAACTAGAGGAACCTGTTCATTATTAATCAAATTATAGCCATTTATTACAGAAGTTGCTGTTTGAATTCTTGACCCAGTTGCTAATGTAGGAACTTATAGCCCCTAGGCTGGCTTCTTGGGCCAATTACTCTAAATAATGAGTTATTTTCCTGGGCTGGTTGCTACAGATTGTGGGTTAGATTCAGTTTTTATATATGATCTGGCCATATGATCTGTTTGCGTTTCAGTTTGTCATAAGAATTGAGTGAAGGAGGAAATTGAAGCATGGTTTTATTAAAGGAATCATATTTTACTTAGAAAACATGAAAGAAGTAAAAATTATTTTTTCTGATCTGCCTTTATGCTGAAATGTTGTCAAAGACTGAAGCAATGGTGCCTGGCTTGCACAGACACATAGGCCTCTGTGAAAGTTAGGTTACAAAGAGAGAGAGACTGCCCTGCTAATAAAACACAAGATGGTTCTTGCACCAACTGTCACACTATGTGAAGTTTTAGAAACCATCCTGATAAATCCCAGGGTCCGCAGACCACCAGGAACACACCTGCAGTCAACGAGAGTTGGGTGTCTTAGCCTGTTACAGCCAGACGGGGGGCGGATACTCAGCACAGGCAACGCAGGGTCTCAGGAAGAGCGTGCTGAGGGTGGGCTTATTATGCAGTTTGGGTTTTGATTTAGGAGGGAAGTAAGGAAAGGAAGAATGAGAAATATGAAAGAGAAGACTTAATTTTGGGTTGGGTGCTGTCATGAAGCAGGGGCGATTTGATGATTATCTTTTTATTGAGGAGGAAGGAGCAACACACTGGGCTTGAGGGCTCATCACCAGTGGTACTCGCGCTGGCCAGGAGGGAGGGATGCCTGGCCACTCAGCAGGAGTGTGGCATCCTCATCTTACGTTTGTCTAAACAAGGTTATGGGGAGACCACATCTCATGTCAATATTCTGTGAAATTGTTAGTGTGCAGCAGAGAGGCTCACCGCCAGCTCCACAGCCCCCGAGCTGTACAGAGGTGCCTCTGGGCACGCTGCACATTCTCAGGGACCCCTGGCCATCATTTAGAGGGGAAGCGCAGCCACGTCTGTTGAGTGTTCCACAAACACTGCTGTGCTATTTGGACCTAACGACAACACATGGAGGGGTCAGGTGCTTCTTTTGGCTTTGGGAGCACCAGGAGTAAAGGACACTGGGGCTCTGCAGACACAATGGGCTGAGCAGGCATGAGGACGTCTGGCCTTGCTGTTCCCGGCAGGCCAGATACCAGGTGCTCATTCTCAGGGCCACAGGGTCCTTCCTCAGTCCTCTTTTCTTCACTTATTTCCCGGCACATCCAAGTTTGCAACCATGGGAACTACTGCCCAGACCCATACCATCTAGTGTGATAGCCACGTGCCACGTGTCTCTATGTAATTATAAAGCAAGAAATTAAACACAATTTCATAAATGAAGTTCTTTATCACACTGGCTATATTTCAAGTGCTCAGCGGCCGCATCTGCCTGGCAGTTACCATAGCTGACAGCACAGACAGGGAACCTTTCCATCCCCGCAGCCGGGTCCCCTAGTTCCTTTAATCTGGGGCCCGCAGCCTAGTCTGAGTCCTGTGCGTCTGGCCACTCCTGCTATAGCAGGACGCCCATGTGTAAGTGCTCACTCTGACCAGAGTGATGTTTTCACACTCATGGGCCAAAACTTATGTTCCCAAGTGGGGAATTCACTAGGCTTCCCCTACTTCTTCACGAACGGGGGGGGGGGGGCTGGCATTTGTAACCCCTTTCCCTATGGTGCAAACAATACCTCAGTCTGAAATAATTGCCTTGAGCATCACGCCCAGAGCTCATAGGTGTCTACAATAAACACTTATATTCAAAGTTAGAGTCATAATGACAACAGACAACAGGAAGCATTTATTCACCTGAAAAAAAAAATAATAAAACAGGCAAACTCATAAACTTATAATTTCAGCTTCTCTTCATTAAGGGAATGAAAACTCTAAGTTCAGTACAGTATCAGTGTGTTTTTGTGTCTTTTAAAAAGACAAGCAACTAAATTTATGCAACATCAGACACCTGGGACCCTGCTGAGGCCTTCATGTTGACCTTGGGTGGGACTGAGCTTCCCCTGCGGTTAAAGTGCTATTGGCAATGTAGAGTCGTGTTAGGAGTTCAGATCTGGAGTCAGATCTCCTACTTAGTAAATGTCAGAATGTAGAAAACCACTTAATTCTCTCTAGCTCCACTTACCCATTGATAAATTGCAAAGGAAAAAGAATAGCACCTAATCTTAACATAGTGTTGCTTTTAGGATTAAAGGACTTAATACAAATACAATAAAATTATGTTAGGCATATAGCCCTCACTTAGTAAATGTTAGCAGTTAATATTATTAGTTATTAAGTAGTTGTTACTAGTTATTAATACCATGCATCAGGTACTGCTAGGTAATATTATATTTAATTGTTATAAGGACACTGTCAGGTATTAATCTTTATAGATACAGAAATTACACATCAGAAAATGTAAGTGATTTACCCCATATTATGCAGGTTAGGTTGTGAGGCTGAGATGCTTTGAACTCTCAAAATGTTTAGGTCTGCTATTATATGCTTCTATCACCACTATGGAATTTTCAGTTAAATGGTGAACAGTGCAATGATTTATGAAGCACTGTTCTTCCCTGGTAGACTGTGCCCTCCACAGCAACAAGATTCATGTCTGTCTTGTTCAGTGCTAGCTGTGCTCTCAGTTCCTGGAAAACTGCCAAAAACAGCTCTTAATAACAATTTATGGGCTGGATGAATTAATCGTTAGATGAAAGAATCTGTAGAATCCCAAGTCTGTCATTTTGTAATGAACACACAGTTTATCAACTTTATAACGACCCCCAAATATCATCTTCATAGGAGAATAACATAGACCAGGTAGTTGAAACAATAGAAGTTATTTTCCAAGTTCTGAACATTGGAAGTACAAGATCAAGTCCCTGGAAGACTGAGTGTCAGCTCCTTCTGGTTTACAGACAGCACCTTCTCACTGTGTCCTCATGTGGCAGATGGGATCCGGGGTCTCCTGAGGCCTTTTATATAAGGGTATTAATCCCTCTCATGAGGGCTTCAACCTCGTGATGTAATCACCTATCAAACGCCTCAACTTCTAATATGATCATTGTCAGGGGTTAGGATTTCAACATGCAAATTTCTGGGAAACACAAATACTCATCTTGTAGGAGATATACATGGATATATTGTTTTGGTATCATGTTGGTCTCATCACTTTTTTCTTGGATTATTAGATGTTCTGTGTCAATTGTAGTATTCAGCATGCTCTTCTAAATATCTTGTATACATTTCTTTTTAAACTTCCTCAGCAAATTTCTATCATCTCATATAACAAAACTTTACTCTGCATTATGGGCTCTGATATTATTTTTTCTTCCTTTTTTTTTTTTTTTCCATAGAGACAGAGTCTCACTTTATCACCCTCAGTAGAGTGCTATGGCGTCACAGCTCACAGCAACCTCCAACTCCTGGGCTTAGGCGATTCTCTTGCCTCAGCCTCCCAAGTAGCTGGGACTATAGGCGCCTGGCAGAACACCTATTTTTTTTTTTTCTTTTGTTGAAATTTGGCTGGGGCTGAGTTTAAACCCACCACGCTCGGCATCTGGGGCCAGTGCCCTACCCACTGAGCCATAGGTGCCACCCCCCACCCTCTGATATTATTTTTTCTTCCTCAAACCATCAAAACCCATCATCTCTTTTAGGATATAGCTTGATAGAGTTCAGTGTCTTGAAGAGTGTATATTCTAAAACAACTAAGCCTGGTAGGTATTTGGGAATGAAACATTTCCATGTTTTGTATGCATGAGGGGTACTGTCAAAGTGAGCCACAGTCAGAGATGCACAGGGGGCATCCCCACATTAAAGGTGCTGGGACCCCATATGAGTGGAACTTTGTAATTTTGTTTATTCAAGAATTTCCAAAACTTACTTGAAAATGGAGTCCTCTTTCCCAACTTTTGACTATTAATTCCTGGGTTCCTTTGGGGGATAGCTATAGGTCACAGAGGAAAATCATAATTAAAATCTTGTTTTCTTGTGGGGTATGAACTTGAAAAAATTACTGATACCAATAAATTTCAGTTTCCTGGTATGTAAAATGAAAATAATCCCATTTACCTCAGAAGACATTTAAAAGGAATGAATGCTATAACTCGCTGTTAGCATATGGAAAATATATAGAAATGTTCTCTTCCCTGAGCTTTTCCTGTAGCCGTGAGACTGTGGGATGGACAGATTTGATATGTTTGTCTAGTTATGCACAAGAAATGTAGAGGAAGACAGTTGAACACTTGCAGAGCCCAACACTCTACTAATCCAAGCCTTTACTACTGTTGCCTTTCAAATTTTCCTTTGTTCAAATAAATTTGCACGTTTATATTTAATATATTCCTCTAATGAAATGTTTCCTTTTTCTTCCTTGTACACTGTGAATGTGAAGATAACTTTAGCAAGGCTCTTTCCCCACTTTGTTCACAGGTCAGTATAAGTTGATTTTTTTCTTTTGTTTTTTTCTTTTGAAATTTGCAAATAAAATCCAAATCCTTATGTAACTTATAGGAAACACTAATGGACGTGGTTTTTGTTTCCATTCTATTTCTCCTATTCTCCAAAATCATTGAATGAAAAGGATAAAAAGGAAGGAAAACTTAAATTTTTATTAGTAGATTAAAGTGTTTGCTTACTTGTACAAGAAAAATAATGTTGATATAATAAAACTCACTAAGTAGATTCAGATATGATTGGTTGTTGAATAATGTCATTGGTTTTAAAGTTAAATGATATGCAAAAAGAAAAAAAAATTTAGCTTTGCTTAACAAATGTGAGAGTGAGTGTTATGTTTTGTACCAAAACGTCAGAGTTTTATACTATGGAATTTGCTAAAGTAATTCAGGCTGAAGACAGCTAATGCCTGGATCAGAGATGCCTGCAGGGATGAAGAGTAAATGAATATTCTTTATCTTTAATAGAAAAAAATATACTTTGTATAGAGAGAAAATTCCAATCACCTTGAGAATGACACTTTCTATATAATATTATATTCCATTTTAATTCTGATATCTAAATTAAATTTCATGTAAATTGAGTTGTTCCTCAGTTATTAAATCTGCAATTAACTGGCCTTTACCTTCACCTTCTTTTAGTAGAAATTACAGCTTCTTGCTTTATAGCTAATATGCCAACCTACTAAATTTATCACCTATCCATAATAAGGGCAATTTAAGCATTTAGGGGAACAATAACCACCAAGTGCTGATAACAGAGCAAAGGCTTTACCAGGGAGTCCTGTCAGCAGAAAGAAAATGTCTGGACTGAAAAGACAAAAGCCCACAGTGACGGGAGCAGTACCGAGACGCGCCGGGAGCAGCTCTGCAGGCTCCATGGCAAACGCAGTATACACAAGAAAAGCCTTGAGTCCCCTCATTTACCTGCAAACTCGGATCTGTTACTATATGAGTAACAGATTAAGAAATATTAAGACACTTTTCTACTTCGGGAAAATAGGAGGCATAATTTTGCTACATGCTAGAGTTGTACATTCCTTAATATTGCATAATTCCTTTATCCCTAAGATAAATCCGTTTGCATTTATCTCTATTATAATACTGTAGTTAATTTGCTAATACTTAATTGAACTTTTTTTTTGCATCTAGGTTTGAATACGATGAGCTGAAAAACTTGCTGTCCTCTGCACAGAGGTTTGCCTACTTCCTAGTCCCTGCTGACATTCAAGTTGAGACCTCAAGGGTGGCTGCATTTGGAGTAAGGAAGAAATTAGGTTGAGCAGATCCTAACAATGATCTCTGATGAGACAGGGTGAGCGACCTCGGAAAAGAGACACCAAGGAACGTGCCCTCCCCTCCCTGTAGGTGAGTACCCAGGAGGGGTCACCTGAGGACACGGAAAGGAAGTTACATGGAAAAGCCCAGCTGAGTTGCTTACCAGAGACCAAATCGGCCAGAAATTTGATCTTGGGCTTACCAGCTTCTAAAACTGGGAAATAAATTCTGTTTAAGCTACCCAGTCTGTAGTATTTTGTCAGTGAGGCCCAAGTAGACGGAGACAATATGTTATAAATAATTAAAATCATACAGGAAATAGTTCTTCCTTAAAGGCTTGGCAGAACTTACTAGGAGAAAAAAGAAAAACAAATTCATCAAGGTTACCAGGAAAATTTGTAGAAATTAAAGGTTACGTTTTCATTTTATATTATGAGAACTGATTTGTTCATGTTTTCCAACTTGAGACTTTTTGTGATAAAACGAACCATCAATTTGACTGTTTATTTTATAATAAAAGGTTTTTTTTCTTTTAAAGACTTTCTTTCATCTTTGGTTCTGGCTTTTTTCTTACCATTATAATGCTTATTCCTATATTCTCTGAGTTTCTCTAAACAGAATTAATATTCATTTTATGAGTGTTTCAAAGATCAGTATTCAATCAACACTACTGTTTTCTTAAATATTTTTAATTTACATTATAATATTTTTGGCCCTGCTCTTCTTTATCATTGATTTTTTATTCTTTTTATGAAATAAATTCAGGAGTGAATGATTAGTAGTTTTATTTTCAGTATTTCCCGTTGCTAGTATAGGAAATAAATAAATGTTCATACTTGAGGTTATAAATATTGTCTTCTACAAGTGCACAGCATAAACTCTGTCACTTTTATTTAGCTCTAAATAGACAATGATTTCACCTAGATTTCCTTTTAAACCAAAAATGATGTTGTCAAACTTTTCTGTCTATGCAGAGATCACAGAATAGAACCTTTGAATGTGATTTACGTGGTTTCTGCTGTTTGAAATGAATGATTTTATCATGGTCTGACAAATGTTTAATTGGCTTACACAGTTCATGAATAATTGAAAACTATGGATATTCAGTTCAGTGTGAGCAGGTTTGTGGGTATATTTGTTACAACAATGTAAGTTATCAAGATTTTGTGTTTTTCCTTGTCTCTTCTAGTTGCTATGTTGAGTTTTGAGAAATGTTTGTTAAGATTTTGCACTGTAATTACAAATATAATTATTTCTAACATTTTGCATACATGTATTTCAAAATACATTGTGACCAGCGGGAAGGTGCGGCCCTGCCTTGTTCAGAGCAGGGTGGGGGTGGGGGGCTCGTTCCGGCTTCTTCTGAGACGATGTTGGCTTCATGCAACACGAGTACTAGAGGCAGCTGGAGGGGGAGGGGTGGCTCCCCTGCCCACTGTCTCTGGTGGCAAGCCCAGCATGGAGTGGGTGTCCTCAGCAGTGCCTTGTCCCTGCAGAGAGATGCCCCTTGCTTATTTATCTCCTGGAGTCTCAGAGACCCAGAGGGACTCCACCCTTCCCTGTGCAGCCCTTGGGAGCAGGGAGGGGACAAGGGTGGGTGAGGCGACCTCCTGCACTCCTACCGTCTCCTCATCTGTACCCTTCCGACTTCCTTTTTAAAATTATATTCCCTTTGTTGAAATAGGAGAAAAAACTTTCCTTATTAGATACTCACCTATACAAGTAACTGAACCAAATAACAGCTACACACCTGACCTAAAGTCCAGTGGCTGGGTGTCCAGGGCTGGGCCAACGCCCGGCTCCTTCCCTCTTCCCTCCTGGAATTCTATCCTCAGGCTCCAGCTTGTCAGCTTACACTTGCTGCTTCTCGGACACAGGGTGGCCACTTACAGTGTCACAACTATATTCTAGGAAGCAAAAGATAAAGATCTTCCAGGAAGCAGGGTGGTCATTGCCTCAAATCTCACCACTTTTCCAGAAATCTGACTACTTTCAAAATCCAGGAAAGCTGGAAATCTACCTTTCTGGGTGAGCGTGTTACCACCCCAAACAGAACCAAATTTATTACTAAGGAAAAAGAGACAGTGAATGTTAACTGGGTCTGCCACCGTGGCATTCTGTTTGTGGATGTGGACAGGTTTGTGCATCTGTAGATTTGATCGCTCTCACCTGTTGTCAGAGGACTTTAATATGTTTCACTAATTACCATTCCTGACACTGGGTGTTCTATTTTCTATTGCTGCATATTTTTTCCTCCCTTCTTCCTGCACCTTCTTCTCTGTAACTTTATTTCATCTCCCCTTGTGTTGGGTCTCTTCTTATGTCTCCTGGTCAACAACCAACATCTTTTTTTTTTTTCTTTAAATACAGAGTTTACTTCCATTCCCACTTCCTCAAGCGACGGTCTGACAGGTAGCTGACCTGTGGGCATGAAGGTCTTGCTCGCCAGGGTGGCTGCAGTTGCCTCGGGATGGAAGTCCTCTCTGTGTGTTTGTGGGGTTACATTTCTGACACCTGCTGAATATTCCCTCTGTTCTCATTCAGTTTATATCTAACTTAGAGATGCTTGTCCTCCACTAAGAGGAGATCCACGTAGAGGGTTTTAGTCAAATATGGATTATTGTTCTCACAGGTTAGTGTCTTCTGAGTTAAATGCGAGCTCAGTGACATGAGCTCAAACATTTCTGTGATCATTGTGACCCTCACGTATGATTGAAAATGGCTGCTGCAGGTCCACCACCACGGTCATAGTCCATATGGGAGGAAGGGCCCAAAGACAGAGCTGTTTCTTTAATGAAGAAGACAAGAATTTTTTCAGAAGTACCTTGAAATGCTTATTTGCATGCATTTCCTCGGTCAGCTCAGCTGCACAAGAAAATGAAAAGTAAATATCTCAGCTGGAGATTGCCATGCAGCTCCACAAAGAAATCAGAGAGAGACTATTAGGGAAAAGGACGGAAGCGGATCTTAGGTATTTAACCAAATGAGTCACACTTGATAGCCTCGGAAATTAAATGCTGCACGGAGGCTCTCATCAGAGTCGCTACGACATTGCCAGTGCCGCTGTACATTGGCCCAGGTTTTTATCTTTTTTCTCCCTATTCATCAGGATTGGGGAGGATGGAGTATTTAGATTTTTAATCAAAAATCTGTTTCTTTCATTTCCCACTTTTAATCTTACTTCTCTTTGAAACCTACTTTTTTCTCACTCTACTTTCAAACTCTCCCCTTGAATTTGCTTTCTTAATAATAAATGGGATGAATTCATCCTCTGATCTCGTAGCACCAAGTCCTGGCTGTCTACATGGGACAAAGGTGTCTCTTCCCTCTTGTCTCCATTGTGGTTCATCTGGAGTTGTGGTTCTCTGAAAGCACCAAGCTTTTCCCTTCTCAACTTCCTTCTACTCCTGCTTCTCCAGATTTGGGGTCCTCTACATGGAACACATTTCTCTTCTCATCTCCCTGGAAAACTTCCATCCATTGTTCAAGAACTCACTCAAAGTCTTTCTCTGTGAACCCTTGCTCAGCCCCACAGTTCTCCTGAGGTGCTGTTCCTGGGGTGCCTATAGTCCCTGTCAGCCGACCTCCCTGGACAGGAGGGTGGTCTCCTCTCTTCATCTCTGTGGCCTCCTCCCACCGCTGGAACTGAGATTTGAGAATGACTTATTTGTTTTTCTATCCCTAGAACTTAGAAAATTTTGTATAACATGGCAAGAATTCAAACTAAATTAATATACAAACAAATGAATAAAAACTTTTAATGAGAAAAATACTTTTCCCAGAATATTAAAGAATATAAACACACACTCATACACACACAGGTATATTTTGGGAACACAAAATATTTTTTAAATATAAGAAAAAAGCTATTCTGGAAATAGTTATTACTATCTACCCCCAAACTAATCTTTGAGTGTAGTTTAGAGATCAGGTATCAGAGTCTGTCTAATCTTTCTCTCTCTCTTTCTCTCTCTCTCTCACACACACACACCACACTCAGGCAACACTACGCCTAAATTATCTCATACTTCTAAGCATTAATTCTAAGTCTGTTTTTATAACAGTGTTTTTCACAATTATTTATCGGTTTTAATAATAAAACATTGTTTTATTTATAACCGTGATGGATAACCAGCACAAAATTAAGGAAATAATAAATATTCTATTTGCTACTTAAAAAAAAAAAGATTCAGCTTTTCAAATATGCTCTGAAGATGAAAATGCAGAGAATTATGGGCAGTGATGAGCAGTGGGCGTAGATGGGGGTGTGCCAGAGAGTTTAAATGTGGAGATGCGCTCCACTCCAAAAGTCAGTGTCTTTATTTTCTCTGCTTTTTATTTTTGACTTGAAGTTAATTTCTATTTAAAATGACAGGAGCCTGCTTCCACAGAACTTCCAAATCTGCAAAGAAATGTTATGAAAAGCGCTGTTCTACCTTGCCCTTACTCTCCATTGCAGTAACAAAAATGGCCCTAGCCAACCTGATCTCAGAATTTGACTTTGAGTGAACCAAAGTTTATTTTGGGCAACACATCTGTCTGAAATGTCAGTCTTTACCAGATTCTCAGATGTCCTTTAAATGGGAGGGAAGAAATAAATGTGACTGTATTAATAATAGCTAAATGCTAAGATGACATTAGAATTGGAGTGTGGCAGCCTGTACTTCATAGCTGTCACTCTCCCTTAGGTGAGTCACTAGGAATAAAATCATGTCAGGGGACACAGTGCATGAGACGGAAGGAACAGAAAGATGCAGTGAGAAACCCCACATTGTGTCATGCGGGAAGTATAAATGTTGGGCTAAGTATAGTCAACTCTCTACTCACAGTGTGAAATCTCGCCTCTCAATTGTTTTCACAGGGAAGCAGAAATTAAATATATTTAAAGCCTTTAATTGTCCCTATTCCCACCCACTTGCTTTTCCCTCCTCCCGCCGGTATTCAGATCAGAAGTCTTTGGAATTCCATCGCTAAAGACCTGTCTGATCAGAAGGCTGGTGAGCTTGGAGCATCATTGGAGAGGTGACGCTGTTGGGGTTTTACCAAGGATTGAGAAAGTAGGTTTAGCCCCGGCTCAGACAGCTCAAAGCATTTGAAAAGCCCTAATCAAGTCAACCTTAAGACTCTTTCCTGGAGCACACGCGTCCCCAGTCGTGTGCACACATGCTCAGTCTCCACCATAGTCACATTATGCCAACTAGGGGGACTTAGTAATATCTCTGTAGTAAAACATAAAAATAATCACGTTGTCTAGCTTTGCATAAATAAGGAGAAAGAAAACAATGCACAACATTTTCTTTCATTACAACACTCTAGCTTATGCTTGCTTTGCGCTATGCTCCCCTGGTATTCTGGAAGACCGTGGACTAATCAGGTCTAGTGAATATTGAAGGGCCTCTGACCTGGGAGGGAAACCCCATCATCTTTCCTTATTCTTGTGTTAACACCAACATCCCTCCTGCTTGGACTCACTTAGGGCTTCCTAGCCCCTCATCTTGGTGTACGGTCTGTTTGTAATTTTTATCTATTTCTTTTCTCTGATCAGTTGCTTGAAGATAAACTTCTTAGTCTCTTCCTAACCTATTTGCCTGTTTACAGATCCTTTCTTTCCATCTCTGCTTTTCCCTCCTCTCCCTTCCTTTCCCTTTTTCTCCTTTTCCTCCTCCTTTAAAATATTCCCGGCCATCCACCATGTGCCAGGAGTTGTGTGTGCGGACGGGAGCCATAGTGGGGAGCAAACCACGTGTGTTCCTGAGAATCTAGTGGGGGGATGAACACGCAATCACGCAACTGAGGGAGAGAGAAGACATGAAGGAAAATCCGATGTCTATAATTTATATCCGAAGAGATGCACAGGAGGAGAAAACTTCCTGTGAGACCTGCAGCGAACACGGATTTGAGCCTGGTAAGTGGATGGAGGAGCATCCCAGGAAGGGGGGGCAGACACACAGGTTCTGACGAGGCAAATCATATAGGGCCTCTGAAGAACTTCAAGATCCACGTGGCCAAGGAGTGGTGAGGGAGGTGGCTGTTTCTGTGAGTTGAGCCTGGGACAGCGGTCCTGGGAGAGATGCGGGTGTGGCTAAGTCAAGGCTGTGGGATTTTGTATGTAATGGGTAGGTGGTGGTGACCACTTCCCGTCCAGCACTGGAGCCATGTAATTCAGCCAGAGCCAGGCAAGCCGGGAAGGCCACTCGGAAGGCTATTGTGCAACACTGCAGCTTCCACTGAATGCCAACTGGAATGGGGAGGTAGCTGTTCAAATGCAAACAAGATGGCTGGGTAAGAGCGGGTGCTCACATTGTGGTTGACATTTATCTGAATTAGGGTTAGGAAGGGAGGGAGATCAAGACATCAGGAGTCGACCCTAAAGTTGTGCCCTGAGCAACAGGATGATAGAAGCAAAAGTTACTGGGAGACAAAAGATTGGGGGAGAATCAGATATCAAGAAAAAATATCAAAGGATTTTATTTGAGATGCCTGTGAGATGTGCACGGGGGTAGTGACCAAGTAGAGCATTGGAGGGGTGGGCCAGAGCTCACAGGAGATACAGGTTCCCGAATCAGCGTTAGGCAGCTTTGGGAGAAGAGGGATTCTCATAAGACAAGGGTAGGTTTAAAAAGCATTCAGGGGCTAAGCACTAAGGTACGTGGCCATTTTTGAGGTGGTAGTGTAGTGGTAGGGTAGTGACAGGGTAGTGACAGGCAGGGTAGTGACAGACCAAGAAGTGGAAGTTAGCAAAGAGAGCTTGGTGTTGCAGAACAAAGAAAAATCTCAGGGAAGCAGCAGTTTGACAATGTTGAAAGCTACTGATAAGGAAGGAAGGAGTTCAGGGTTTCCATGTGGGCCATCACTGATTATCTTCACGTGAGTGACCTTGTTCTCCAGGTGAGGTCTGTGCTCAGGGCTTCTCATCTCCAGCATATGAAATGAGGCCGCCCTTCTTAGCAGCCCGGAGTCCCTGTTCTGCTCCCTTATTCTGTCCACCTGTCTCTTACTCCCAATCAGCTTCTCATGGAGGACGTGGTTCTCAGCTTCCTCTGTCCTTCGAAGCTGGGTGGCATCATCACCCCCCTCAGCCACCTGTGCTCAAGACAGACACGTCTGTCTGCACAAGGCTTTCCTCTGGACCTCCTCTCCCCTTTTCTTCTCCAGGAAATCTCTTTGGTGCTCAGTCCCCTTCCTCTTGTGCCCACGCTTTCTCTCTCTTGATTTGCTTACTGCCTAGAACTATGCTGAAACTATTCTACACCCAAATACTTCCACTTGACTCTAACTGATCCTTCCAGAATACCAACCCTAACTTTCCTTCCCTTAACTGAGGAAATTATTGAGGTTCCCCTTTATTTGCAGTTTCATTTTCCCCAGTTTCAGTTACTCTCACTCAACAGCTCAACCATGGTCCGAAAATCAGTAAGAGCAGTTAAGAGCACAGAAGAGAGGGAGGGCCCACAGCCACACAGCTGTATTACAGTGCATTGCTAGGACTTTTCTTTTTTTTTTTTTATTGAATGGTAACTATGTACATTAATGCACTTCTGGGGTACAGTGTGGGGTTTTCACATGCAATCTGAAATACTTCCATCAAACTGGTCAACACAGCCTTCATGTCATTTTCTCAGTTATTGGCTAGGACTTTTCTATTTTATCACTTGTTACTATTATTATTCTCTTGCTACGTCTAATTTATAAATTTACAAGTACAGTAGAACCTCCATAGCTGACCACCTCTTTAAGCTAACCTGATTTTCACAGACTGGACATGCACCACATGTGAGTTTTCAGTAGAGGAGGCCTAGCTCCTTAAGTCGACCACCTCTGTATGCTGACCAGTTGGTTACAGTCCCTTGGATGGTTGACTTACAGAGGTTCTATGGTATATATTAGTATGCATGCCTCATATATGAAAAACATAGTATATATGGTCTTCTATACTCTGGGGTTTCAGGCACCCACCAGAAGTCTTGAGATTATCCTTCTGCAGAGAAGGAGGGACTGGGAGGCTCAGGCTCTCCATCTGTGCTGCCCTCTGAGTTTTGTTACACGTGGGCTCCACCATAGGGGCCATGTCACTCATTCTGAATCTGTAGCTGTGAAGATGAGACCCACAAAAACAGAATGGGTAATAGTGTATTTTAAAATTCTAAGTGATAATTACCTGATCAGATATGGGAAGGGAGGGAGATTAAAAAAATGGGAGTAACTATCAGGTTTTAGCCAAGAGCAACAGGTGTCATAGAATTAAACTCCAGACTAAACTTAAGCTCCTGAGGGCAGGTGAATGCCTCATCATCTTCACACACCCCTCGTCCGACAGTTCCTGGCGGGGGGAAGTTGTTCCACAATTGCTTGGTAAATTAATAAATGTGCCTTATAACACTATTTTAATTTGAAAAAAGTTATTTATTTTTAATATAAATATTGAATTTAATAAAGTATTGAATACTATACTTCTCCATTTTAATCTGATGGATATAATTGAGTGTAGTCTCTATAGGCAAAACCTACCACGTCCCTAGAGAAAACACACATGTAAACTTCCTTTCAAATTAAGCCAGTATTTTAAAAAACTGGAAGCCTTTAGCTGACCTCCTAGTGACAGATGACCCACCAATGCATAGACTATTAGCATCCAAGATTCTGTCCTTAAAGAACTGCTGCAAAATCAGCTTTTGCCAAGTGCAAAGGATTTTGCATTTCCCATCCATTGGGATATTTTAAAAACCATCTGTTACAATTCCTATTTAAACTAAACTGAGGATTTTTGAAATTCTTTTATATTTACATATTTCTACTCGCACGAGGGATCATCAGGTGTCTATATTTCAAAAGCCGTGTCACATACGTCTTGCACACCGTATTTCTGATGACATTCTATTCATTTTGAGTCTAAAGATTTAAATCCTATCCAGCCTTTCGCTTGGTTCATAAGGCTTGGAAGATCAACAGAACTCTTGGAAAGGGAAGACCATCTGGATCCTCAGGTTATATCCTGCAGATTATTTACAAGGGAGACTCGTGGAGAGAAAGCAATGCAGCCCATAAATGCCCCCTTGCTCTCACCCAGTGTCCCTACTCTGAGCGTGAAGTATCAGATTTGGCAAATGTGTTGTAAACATAAGTCATCAGTCTGCTTGCTGTATTTCTACCTGATAAAAAAAGTAATAATATTGGATTTACATTTTAGCTAATATAGTCAACTGTTCTACAACACCTTGTGGTAAAACAGATTGATATACAACTTACAAAAAAGATATGATTTTTTCTTGTTCAAAATAAAATTTTAACAGTGATTAACTCTCAAAATGAAAATTATATAAGGCTACATTTTTGCAAAGCAAAAAAAAGAAAAGTTTTGTCTTATTGTCAGAAGTTATATTGATTTTTTTCATGGATATATTTAAAGAAAACACCAAACATGCATTTGGGCGTACGCAAATCTTGTGTACATAAATGTAAGCAAATTTAGTCAAAGGGAACATTTTCTTTCTTTTTCCTACATCAAAACAACCACACATTGTGAGGAATGCCATGAGTTATATTGTGTTTATTA
Source organism: Otolemur garnettii (assembly GCF_000181295.1). Classification (NCBI taxonomy): domain Eukaryota; kingdom Metazoa; phylum Chordata; class Mammalia; order Primates; family Galagidae; genus Otolemur; species Otolemur garnettii. The sequence goes on from NW_003852422.1 coordinate 5,166,202, forward strand.
ACATTAAAACATTATGCACTTTCCCCTATTAAGATGTAACAATTTCCTAAGGGAGCTTGGAAAACGTATCTTACATAGCAGATAATAATATTTTCAGAATCCAATAAAACTTTACTTTTCCATATTTACAAGAATGTGATTCTGACATGTCTGGGCAGAAACCCTCCTTATTCCCATAAGGGGAGAAATACTGAACAGGGGGTGGGAAATTCATACTCATGTTTGAATTCCGTTTCTCCAGTAACAGTTTTGGCAAATCACTTCGCCTTCCTGAGTCTCATTTTTATTACCTCAAAAATAAGGATGTTGACTGAATATCATCTAAATTCTCTTCTTTATATTAAGATAATGTAAAATAATAACAAGGTCACTGAACTTTCAGCCAGTGTTTTACAGGAATTCTTTACTAAAACCGACACTGTGGTGGAACAGTTTTACAGAAGACCTCTTTCTGTTTAGTGGGACACAGAGGGAAGTGTTTCTCTTTCTTGGGAATCAATGTCTAGAATCCAAATGAGAGAGCTCAAAGGCATTTTTAGTCTCATATCCTTAAGAGAACTAAAAGTAATAGAGCCGACTACTTAAAATGTACTCAGAGGCAGACACAGATTTTGCTAACCCACCTCTGTGGCACGCTAGGTGGGCAGAGAATATGAGGGAAGGGGAGGGAACCGAGTCACAAAAGTGTAGACAACTTGAGCTCTGTAGCATCAGAGAGCAGGATGGTGGTCCCCAGGGGCTGGGGCTGCAGGTGGGGAGATGCTGGTCAAAAGGTACAGAATTCCAGTTGCATAGGGGAGACAGGTTCAAGAGACCTACTGAACAGCATGCTGATGGCAGTTAGTGACAATGTACTGCATTCTTGAACATTTCCAACAAAATTGATTTTTTTTAACCTGTTGTCACCACAACAATGATAAATATGTGAGGTAACACATGTTAATTAGCTTAATGTAGCCACTTCACAATGTATGTATATTTCAATGTATATGTATATATATGTGTGTGTGTGTGCTGTATATGATGAACATATATGTATTTTTAAAGAACAATTAAGAATAAAAACATAAGATTGCTTAGGGGTGCCTTCCCCTCTCCTGGTAATAGGGCAAAGAAAAAGGAATCCTTTGAACCAGGAGAATTGTCCTAGAGCATGAGGCTAGCCACAAAAATGGGGGGGGGGAGAGGCTGCTGAAGTAAATACCAGCATTACTGACACATCGTTCTCCACAGACCCCAGAGCTTTCAAAGACACGTAAGGGGAACTTCTTACTTTCCACAGCTCATCGAAGGAGGCAGGGTGGGCTGGAGGGGGCTGCTGTGGACTCCAGGTGAGGGTGTGGCCTCTGGGCTGGAGCTAAGGGAGACTTGGACATCTGGTTGCTCTTCTCTGAGCTGGTCCATAACTGTAGAAGCAACTTGGGTGAGCAAAACATCACTCCCGAATGCCATGTGCAGAGTGAATACCAGTGTTTTCAGCCCTGGAGCCACAAAAATTATCTACGAATCTTTAACTGTACCTCAGATATTCTGACTACTGATCTGGGTGAGATTCCATGTGCCAGAGTTCTCCAAAAGCTCCCCTGGCAATCCTACGTGAAGTTGGAGTCAAAGACCAGCGATTTTCAGGAATCTGTCCCATGATTTGGGACCATGGGTGGTAGACAGCCTCCTAATGAACACACCAGGAACCACTCCCCACTGCCAACATGCGGCCACTCCCCACTGCTAACATGCGACCACTCCCCACTGCCAACATGTGGCCACTCCCCACTGCCAACATGCGGCCACTCCTCGCTGCCAACATGCAGCCCTTCACTTCAGACAGCTCTTGCCATCTTTCATCCTTCCTCCTCTTTCCAAGATAATAGAGACACTAGATCCAGAAAAGCAAGGCTATAGCAGATACGATCATGACTCTACTTAAACCAGGTTGAATGTTTAACAAGTTAAATTGATAAATGAACTCTGGCCAAAGATGCTAAATGACAAATATAGACTCAGGGTGAAGAGATGGTCATCTATATTCCAGGCAAATGGAAAGCAGAAAAAAGCAGGTGTTGTAATTTTATTCGCAGATACAGTAGGCTTTAAACCAACAAAAGTAATCAAGGATAAAGATGGACACTTTATATTTGTTAAGGGTAATACTCAATATGATGAGATTTCAATCATCAATATTTATGCACCCAACCAGAATGCACCTCAATTTAGAAGAGATACTCTGATAGGTATGAGCAACTTGATTTCTCCCAGCTCCATCATAGTCAGAGATTTTAATACTCCTTTGGCAGTGTTGGATAGCTCTTCCAACAAGAAGCTTAGCAAAGAAATTTTAGATTTAAACTTAACCATTCAGCATTTGGATTTAACGGACATCAACAGAACATTTCATCCTAACAAAACTGAATACACATTTTTCTCATCAGCCCACAGAATATACTCCAAAATTGACCACATTTTAGGCCACATGTCTAACCTCAGCAAATTTAAAAGAATAGAAATTATTCCTTGCATCTTCTCAGACCATCATGGAATAAAAGTTGAACTCAGTAACAACAGGAATCTGCAGACTCATACAAAAACATGGAAGCTAAATAACCTTATGCTGAATGAATAATAGGTGGGTCAGAGACAAGATCAAGAAGGAAATTACCAAATTTTTGGAACAAAATGATAATGAAGATATGAGTTACCAGAACGTCTGGGATACTGCAAAGGCAGTCCTAAGAGGGAAATTTATAGCACTGCAAGCCTTCCTCAAGAGAACAGAAAGAGAGGAAGTTAACAACTTAATGGGACATCTCAAGCAGCTGGAAAAGGAAGAATACTCCAATCCAAAATCCAGGAGAAGAAAAGAAATAACCAAAATTAGAGCAGAATTAAATGAAATTGAAAATAAAAGGATTATACAACAGATCAATAAATCAAAAAGTTGGTTTTTTGAAAAGGTCAATAAGATAGAGAAACTTTTGGCCAACCTAACCAAGAAAAAAAGCGTAAAATCACTAATTTCCTCAATCAGAAATGGCAAAGACAAAATAACAACAGATCCCTTAGAAATTCAAATAATCCTTAATGAATATTACAAGAAACTTTATTCTCAGAACTATGAAAATCTGAAGGAAATTGACCAATACTTGGAAGCACACCATCTTCCAAGACTTAGCCAGAATGCAGTGGAAATGTTGAACAGGCCTATATCAAGTTCTGAAATAGCATCAGCTAAATCTCCCTAAAAAGAAAAGCCCGGGACCAGATGGCTTCACATCAGAATTCTACCAAACCTTTAAAGAGGAACTAGTACATATACTACTTAACCTTTTCCAAAATATAGAAAAAGACGAAATACTACCCAACACATTCTATGAAGCAAACATCACCTTGATCCCCAAACCAGGAAAAGACCCAAAAAAGAAAGAAAATTACAGACCAATGTCACTAATGAATATTGATGCTAAAATATTCAACAAGATCCTAACAAACAGAGTCCAGCAACACATCAAACAAATTATACACCATGACCAAGTGGGTTTTATCCTAGGATCTCAAGGCTGGTTCAACATATGTAAATCTATAAATGTAACTCATCACATAAACAAATTAAAAAACAAAGACCATATGATTCTCTCAATTGATGGAGAAAAAGCTTTTGATAATATCCAGCATCCTTTAATGATCAGAACACTTAAGAAAATTGGCAAAGAAGGGACATTTCTCAAACTGATAGAGGCCATTTAGAAATGAGAAGGAGGTTTATTAGAATCAGGTTGAAAGCAGTGATAGGAGAAAGATAAAAACACATCATGTTAATACTTCCCGTTATCTATTGTTGCACACCAACCTGCTCCAAAACCCAATGACTTAAAATTACAGACACTTAAGAATGTCTAAAGACTTTGTGAGCTAACAATGGGGTTGGGGCACAGCTGGGTGAATTCTTTTTGCCCATGTGGTGTCAGCAGGTGGCATTCCTGGTGTTCTCTGGTGGATGGGCCAGTCTGGAGGGCATAAGATGCTTTGCTCATGTCTATACATCGGTGTGATGGCTGCAAAGATGGATTCATTTGGAGCTGTCTCCCAGAGTGTCTACGCAGGGCCCCTGCAGCATGGTCATCTGAGTGTAATCAGACTGCACACAAGGCACCCCAGGGCTCCTGGGACAATGTCCTCGGATCCAGGGAAGAAGCACAAGGTTTCTCTTGACCCAGACCTACAACGTCCCATCCACCACGTTCCAAGCATGTCACTAAGGCCACATAGTGAAGATCACCTTCCATGCAAACAGTGGATCTGACTCTGCCTCGTGGCCAGATGTGACGTGGCTAGCTCTGGCCATCTGTGCTGCTCACACCCTGAGATTCTCATTGCTGATATAAAGCGCCATCCAGGTGTTGATGGACTGTTTACAGAAAGGTCTCTTGAGATAATCGAGGCTGACTTGCTTCTCTTGTGGCAGCATATGCTGGAGCCCAGAAATTATTTGAACAGATCCTCAAACAAGGGAGTTTGAGGTGAAGAACAACAGCTGTATCCTTCGTCTGCCAACTACTGGCACCAGAATTTTGACTTTTATATGTTATTCATGAAATAAAGTGTGTGGCTTTTGTGGAAACAAGCAGGGAGCACCCTGTCGGGCTGGTAGAGCGGGGTGTGGAGGAGCCTGGGTGTTCATCATTTTCTTGCAACTGCTCCTGGGACTCTGGATAAATGAATACCTTCCTCCACCCATAAAATAGGCACAATAACAGCATTGGAACACCTGTACTTACTTATCTCATATGTGCAAATATCTGAGGGTAAGACAACACTACCACCCAAACCAGCTCAATGGGCGGAGCCATTCAAAAGGGAGTCAGATGAATTTTTGTTTCTGAAAATGTCTTAAGGACAAAAAGACAGACTCTAAAGGCATGACCGTGGGAACATTAATAATTTAAGTATTGGGATAATATCCAAGGACTTTTTGCTGTGATTCACATCCTGAGCAGAAACGGTGATAAAAGTTGTAGAAATGTCATCCAAGTCCCCAGTTGATTAGATTACAAATAGAGAAGAAAGAACTTGATGCTGGGGAAAAATGTACAGTTGAAGCTACGAAAGAAACAGAGGCTAGGAATTGTGAATACTTTTTTAGCTTTAAAATGTGCTGCGTTTCAAATGGCACAGCTGGCTTGGCGACCTTTGGGTGAACAAAGATGTGAAATGATGATGTGCCAGAGTGGGGCCTGGGTGTTGCAGTGACTGGAGATTTTAACATTGGGGGCTGAGAGAAAAGAATGTCACACACCTGCTACAAATGTGACCCAGGAGAAGCTCTGGGTGGTTTACAGCATGGTTTGGAGCTGATGCGTTTAGGTGAGGACTGTTGGGACATGGAAGTGTACAGAGAAAGACCATCTGGGGAAATTTATGGAGAAAAAGTGTTCCAGAATGCCAGCTTCCTGAAGGCCGGCCTCAGCATCTGGCTCAGCGCAATCAAGAAACAGCAGGAGCAGGTGATGTGCCTCGTATTTCAGCTTCCACGACAGAGGAAGAGCTGAAATAACTGTGCAGGCTGGCGGTGTTCTGGGCTTAGAGAAAATAAACAAAGAAGAGTTTGGGCTAGGAAAAGAATGTTATCTCAGCCCTCAGACCCAGAAGCGATGTTTTACTTTGGTGTAGCAATTTGACTCCTTGATGTTTTCGACTTATTTTAAATGTATTAATGGGAGTTATTACTAATCATGTGTGAACTAAAGCACCTGTTAGCAACATCCAGCTGTGGATGGGGGTTAGAGATTAAGAGACAAGACGCATGATCTGAGGCAGGGGCGTTGCAGCTGCACCCTGGATCGCCCATTACGTCCAACTCAAATGTTTTTTGTAATTTCCTTCATTCTCTAGTTATTTGTCCACAGAGAGGTTGCTAACCCTAACGATGCTTTAATTCAAGATTTCTTTCCCCCTTTCTCCTGTGGGGACCCTTTGGTACCAAGATCCTGGCTTTTATTCTCCAGCACTTCGTGTGCGGTGAGCTGATTGAAGTGTGCATCATCTTTGATAGAAGAATGTTTTGCAATGTGTTTTTTCCCTCAGATAACACAAACTCATTTTAGCCTCATGAAATATTGGCCTCTGAAATAGAATTCTCTTTTTGAACTAATGCTAATACAATTTGTGAAATTGATATTACTATAATCCAGCAAAAGGCTTTTCTTAACCAGAAATAGATATT
>NW_003852422.1:5172707-5193735 GCF_000181295.1 Otolemur garnettii
TGTTGTTTGGCGGGTCCGGGCTGGGGATTCGAACCCGCCACCTTAGGTGTACGTGGCTGGCGCCTTAGCCGGTTGAGCCATAGGTGCCGAGCCCAGAAATAGATATTCTTAATATGAGCCAGATGCTTTACCAGATAAATTCTATTAGAAAAAATAAGATACATGGTGGTGCCTGTGGCTCAGTGAGTAGGGTGCCAGCCCCATATACCGAGGGTGGCGGGTTCGAGCCCAGCCCCGGCCAAACTGCAGCAAACTAATAGCTGGGCATTGTGGCGGGTGCCTGTAGTCCCAGATACTCAGAAGGCTGAGGCAAGAGAGTTGCCTAAGCCCAGGATTTGGAGGTTGCTGTGAGCTGTGATGCCACAGCACTCTACCGAGGGTGACAAAATGAGACTCTGTCTCAAAACAAACAAACAAACAAACAAACCCCCAAGATACAAAGCTTTTGTATGAATGCATCATTTATGTACTAGATAAACTCAATTTTCTAAAAATGCAGCAATTTGAGCAAAAGGAGATTCTCAAAACTAAAGAACTTTAACAATAAACCTGAAAAGAAAATAACGTACAAAGCACGAGCTGCAGTTCAGATTCCAGCACCACTCGCCTCCTGTTCAGGTTTCAGTACGTGACTTGCTCCCTGAGACTCCCCTTGCTCTTTAGTAAGGAGTGAGAAATAAAGAAAATACAGAAAACTTTGGCAATAATGCCAGTAAAAACTCCATAATTTTTCTCTTCTGTGTGACTGACTGTGTGCATTTTGTGTGTGTGTCTGTAATTGTGAAAGATCAGTTGACCTCATACGTTTCAGAGAAACCCTAGGGGGAATATACGTGTAATTCATGGTGCAGCACAGGCAAACCCAGAAGAATGCAGGTGTCTAAGTTATAGTAATGGAGACTTAGATATTATGTAGATGCACAATGTATGATAGAATGGTGGCACCTCCAAAATTTGCTCAAAAACATTAAAATTGTGCCATGACACAGTATTCTGAAAGCCTCATTTTAAAAACTGGGCCTTGACAAACTTAAAAGAACTCTTTCTTCTGTACAAATAATTGTCGCTTATTAAATCAATCTTCTTGATCAAACAGCCTATGTTTCATTATCCATTAATCTGTTCAAGTTCTTGGGATAAAGCTTCTTAATGTTATTATGAATGCAAAGCAGTGATGTATAAAGAATAATTTTCAAAATAGAAGCATCAGAGAACTTCAAGAAATTTAAAGAATGCATAAAGTTTACTATCAATTATAGATTTGTAACTTAGGAAGGAAATATTTGCAAAGGAGAACTGAAGGAATCTTAATCGTGTGGAGTTTATAGTTCGCAAAACGATACTGGGTAACAGTATTCAACCATTTTGACTTCAACTCAAATGATTTGTGTAATAGATCTGTCATAGATACACAGGATAAAATCATTTTTAAAACGTTGCTCTATTCCAATTTCTCATTTTATTTGTAGGTAACAATAGCATTTCCGTAGGGCTTTACATATACATATTTTATAATATTTTCCTAACATGACTTCATTTTATCTTTACAGTTCTGTGGGTTTGGCGTTATTATGGCCAACATGAAAGTATGCAAATAAAGTCCTCTATACTTGTCAAACTCATGTAACCTTTAGGGCCAGTCCGATTCAGGAAGATAATTGCACAATACAGCTTAGTAGTATAAACACTAACTTTGTAAAATCAGAACAGCTTGTTTTGTAATCCTGCATTCTTTCCATCAGCTGTGCAATTGGTTCTAAATTTAGTCTTTCTATCTGGGCTGATTGCCATAAATACATTTTTGAACTCTGTAAATTATTTTCCAATTTCAACATGAAACTCTACAATTTCACACACTTGTCTAAAACTGTCGGCCTTTTGGCAGAAGCAGAGGGTATACAATGGAGCAGAACTCGTAGATATCACAGTAATGGCTATCAATTAACTTTTCAAAAATAAAGATTGTCTTTAAAAATCATACCTGTTCTGTTCTTTAAGTCCTTTCTAATATAGATGGAAAGGAAGAAATCATTTTTCAGTGCCTCTTCCCATGGAAGGCAGCCAAATCCCCAAATGACTGGATGATTTTATATCCTCGTGTGTATCCTGGCTCTCTATCATTTGAAAAAAAAAACAAAACACAACGTTTTCCCCCTATCTACCCACGGGATAAAATCGCAGAATGACTAGAGTCTTGGGAAAGAGTCATCCGCTGCTGTAGTGGGGAGGATGGGCGGGCTGCCTTCACAGAACCGGGTTCGGGGAAGCCTCATTACCCAGGTTGCTGTGCCCCTCCGACTCCAGTCATCCTGGGTAGGCCCTGCCGAGATACGCATCTTCATCTTACCTTGAACACATTCCTTTCCTATTTTTAAAATCAATAGAAAAAGGGCAACAGCCATTAGAAAGCTCTACTGTTCTTAAAAAAAAAAAAGATGTAAATGGGAAAGGAGAGAAAGGGACCAGTCAGATGGTTTTTCCAAGGACAAAATTTCTTAAAATTTCTTATGATGATTTGCAACAGATTTCTTTAAGGTTAGATAAGGAAACTTTGTACTTAACAAGGTCACCTAGTTTATGCCAGAGTAGGACAATCGATGATAGAGAATGGTGTCGCTGACATTTTCAACACCATATGTTCTTTTTGATGTGCATTTATATCTATTTACAGATGATATGCCTGTGCGACTAAAATATTTATTAAAATTTATAAAATTTTATAAACACTGCTGAGAACATTACAGAAGTTTGTCTTCACATGCTTATTTTTAACAATCACAGAAGAGGCTTTGAGCCATCCAGGCGGTAGTTCCTACAATCACAAGCCGATAGTAGCTCTCGGTGTAAGATGTTCACTTAGGGGACAAATCTGTGTGTCTATTAGTGATAATAATTTTTTGGTTGACTCTGTCTCATATTTGAGAAACATGAGATTGCCACTTAGTCTAACTCTACCATGGAGCTGATGATGGCACCCAAGAAAGATTGTGAGTCAGGCTCTACCTTTTCTACGTGTGGCACTCTGTAGAACGCCTCCCCTTCTGGAGTGGGTGCCAGATGAGTGAGAACAGGCTGTGGCTCGAGAGCCACGCCTGTGCTTCCTGGGGGAGACCTGTGGGCCCTGCCTGTGCTGCCTCTGCTAGTCTCACTATCTGTGATTTCTTCTTAGGAATCTTTTATAACTAATTATTGCTTTGTAGGGATTGGGGGGAGGAGAGGGATGAAATTAGGTCACACAACTTCATAAAGCCTTTTCAGTGGATAGGCCTAAACTGTAAACTTTAAGAAAACACAGGAATGCAGCAGTAGCCCTGGGGAACAGGCCCTAGCCCTGGATACCCACATTCTTCCCTTGGGGCCTCCTGCAGCAGGAGTGGTGTGGCCCGGGCTCACGCATGAACCAAACGAATGTGTCAGGTCAAGTTGTGATTCATGTTGTAGTGAAGCCGAATGCTGGCCTTGTATTGCTGATGGAATGAGTATGGGGGGATGTTTCCTCCCACACCTCAGTGGGTCACCTTGAGAGTTCTCTCCCTGAACTGTTAGATAACCTTCACATTCTCAAGACCACTATGCCTTAGAGTCAAAGAAACTGGATGAATCACATCAATTTTTCTGGTTATTTATATTAATGTTTTAAGTTGATACAGATGATTGCACATATTTCTAGGGTACATGTAATATTTTGATACATTTATACAACATGGAGTGATCAAATCAGGGCAATTGGTATATTCATTATCTCAAATATTTATTATTTCTTTATGGTAGGGACATTCCAAATCTTTCTTACAGTTATTTTGAAATACATAAAAGAGGAGTTTCAGAGGGGTTTCTGGCTGGGACAGAAAATGAGAGTTTAGTGGGAATATCTGAGACGGTTAGATAATAGTTGAAACCACGTCTAAATCAGGCAAAGGGAAGTTGTACGTTTTATTTCTTCCATACTTCAACTATAAGAAAATCAATATCATTTCCTTAGGCAGCCTGGAGCTAGGAGCTGACATGCATTTAAATTAAAAATCTGCAACATACTTATCAAGCAACTTAAATCAACGATGCTGCATTCCTATTTATTTTTAAAATTTAAGTGTGTCTAAAATGTTGTAGGAACTATACATTAAGTAGGAAACTACTAATTTAAGAAGAACAAGACAGATGTTTTATTAGAGCTACAAAAAATTGTTATAAACTCTTTTTGACTGCTGCTTCAAAAGCTATTATCAAGTTTGCTAATCAGTGAACAGATTCCAAAACATAATATTCCCATAAGAATAATTCAAGAACTTGTACTTAATTTTCTTTGTGGTTTCAAAGGCTACAAAAAAATAGTGAAAAGGTACGTCAATAGTTTAGATGAAACAAATGACTTTTATAGCATCTACTGTGTATATATTGAAAGCATGGCAGAGAGAAATATGCACTTCCCTTGTAAATGATAATTTATAAAGTGCAGACCAATATTTTGGATAGATAAATTGTTTTAAGGATGTAAATTGTGCAATATATATGCAAGCCTTTCTGTACCCAAATTGAATGTTTAAATAGGTAACATATTTATCGCTTGTGATACAGCTAAATTCCTATTATAAAATATACTTCCCATCTCTATGCATGGCAATTTTTATGCTAATTAGTATTTTGCATTCCCAAAATATGCATAAATTAACATAAATATCTGGCTATATGTCTAGCCTACATGTAAAAATGTTTTAAAAAATTAAGAATAGGTTGCAGGTTTTAGGGTTGAGGAGAGAAGGACTGTTCCATATTTGTAAAAATATTATCAAGCCATTTTTAAATATAAATTATGTTTATTCAATGGACTGTGGGCTACAGTTATTTGCAGATTATTACTGGTGTTTATTAACAATCATGATAAACTGATTACAAAATAAGACTGATCCTTCTGTAAAACAATATGCTGAACATTTCCATAAAGTTTGAGTCTCTGTTAAAGCTATATGAAAATCTAGACTTTCAAGCTCAGGGCCCATAGCACAGTGGTTATGGTGCCAGGCACATACACTCAGGCTGGCGGGTTCAAACCCAGCCTGGGCCAGCTAAGCAACAATGACAACTGCAACAGAAAAATAGCTGGGTGTTGTGACAGGAACCTGTAGTCCCAGCTACTTGGGAGGCTGAGGCAAGAGAATCGCTTAAGCCCAAGAGTTTGAGGTTGCTGTGAGCTGTGACACCATGGCACTCTACCCAGGGTGACATAGTGAAACTCTGTCTCAAAAAAAAAAAAAAAAAATCTAGACCTTCGAATTTCTATAATTCTGTAAAAATGAGAAGATATGTCTAGGTTTTAAAATTAGTGAAGAATGTTCGAGAAGAATTGGTTAACAAAACTGCTGAAGAGCATGGAGCATGGTGTTGAGGAGGCATCTTCTCATTGTCTGGCTTGTAAGTGTGTCCTGGGTGTTTGGTATTCAAAGTAGTTCTTACTGTTCTCAAGAATTCACCCTTATCACAGGGGCTACTGATGTTTCCTTAGATAAATGCCCAAGAGATACCTAAAATTTGGCAAAAGATAAGCGTGAGAGATTTAATGCAATTCTCATTACAATTCTATTGTCATACGTTGAAGAATATAAAAAAAAAAATGGTTCTTCATTTCGTATGGAATCAGAAAACCCCCAAATAGTCAACACAATTCCATGAAGTAAAAATAAATCTGGAGGCATCACGTTACCAGACTCCAGGTTACACTATGATCTCACCGTGATCAAAAGAGCACAGTATTGTATAAAAATAAAGATATGAATCTATGGAATACTACAGAGAAGCCAGAGATGAAACCAGCCTCATATTACCATCTGACCTTTGCTGAAGCAAACAAAAAGATCCAATGGGGTAAAGAATCACTATTCAATAAATGGACTGGTTAGCCACATGTAAAAGGCTGAAACTAGACCGACACTTCTCAGCACTTACAAAAATTAAGTCACGATGGATAAAAGACTTAAACCTATGACACAAAATTGTAACTATTAGGTAACCACTTATAATATAAGCATGCGGGTAGATGATTTATCTGATATCAACTGTTTAGCTAGAGGCAGAACTGATCAGATTTGACACCGACTGCTGAAAGTAGTATACATTATTTCCTCTAGGTGTGAATAAGGTGACTGATACATCAGCTAGAGTCATCCCAACTTTTCTGTTTATCTTGCTACCTGACGAATAAGAAGAGGTTTATTGAGAAGGAATATTATTTATTTATACTAATACACAATGTATGAATCTTGGCTGGGCTTATTTTAGCTTAAATTGTGTAAAGAAATGGTGTCTTATTCCACTGTGAACCTTGAATGCTATCAAGCAGATTACCTGTATATAGGCAGCACCTAATGCACTATTTGAAGTCAACAGCTGATGATGTAGGGAAAAAATGACATTGAGAAATCAATATTCTTTTGGCAGGTGTCTGGTCAAAAGTAAACAATCGAATTAGGTGACAAAATGGTTCATAGGCTATTTCTATTGTTTATTTTAAAGAAAAAAATCACCCAGTTACTCTAAAGAAAGTATTTAACACTAGTTTTAAGATACTTTGGTGTAGTTCTTATTTTTTAGAAATATAAATTTGTGGTAAATAAAAATGTAAATAAATCAGCTTTTTTAAGAATTTGAGAAGGAAAATAGGATAATATATTATTTTAAGATGGCAGTAAATGTTGGGGAAAGAGCACAGGAGAGGGAGTGAGAAAAAGTAAAATCCTAATCTATACTCAGCAAATTACTTATTTCTCTGAGCTTTATTTTCCATGTATGTCAAATTTATATTTTATAATAATTGAGAGAGAGACTTCTGGCTATCAAAGCATGAAGTAGTGAGTTCATCCTCTCTCTCTCTCTCACGTACACACATGCAAAAGCAACTATATAAAACTGTCAAATATAATTTTAGGGTTCTGTAAATTGACTAGAGGCAGAGAGAAAATTGACATTTATTTCTTCCTGAAAAAAATATATGCTAGAGGTTTGAGTAAGAGCAGAAGTACCCCATGGTCTTCCCTTTCATCTTCCCCTCCTTGCAGGTCAGCAAGTGAGAACAGTGGTTTTAACAGCACGAGGTTGGCTACAAAGCCAGGAACTTTGCTGTCAAAAGGAACTGATTCCATCTGAGCCGGGGAACAGACTTTGGCAAAGTCAGCCAAAAATGGAGAACACAGTAAAAAACAGGTGGGAAAACCCCACAGATTTGCTCACCTGAGACTGCAGTCTATGTTGGGGAAAATGGTGCACTCACTAGGAATATAATGGGGTGACCCTGGAAATGAGAGAGCCATGGAGGGGCTAATGAGGCTCTTCACACATGGAGAGTTGATAAGCTTATGCAGGAGATAGACAGGTGAAAGCAGGTGCCAGAGAAGACTGGAGAACTGATAAACTTTGGGCACCTGCTCTAACCCTCACACAAACTGGTAAGCAGAGGGTGAAATCCTTCCAGCATGAAGGATGTGAGCACTACATCTGCTAAACCACTGGTTGGGCTGTGATTTATGGTACACAGAAGCAAATGCCAGGAAGATACACTAAAAAAAAAGTTGAACTGTTGAATGTGAAGAGCAAAGAGAACGTCTTGAAATTAGTGTGAGCAAAATGACTCCATAGAGCCATGGGAACAGCAGTGCAATTAATGGCTAACTTCCTATAAACATGTAGCATGAAGAGCATGGAAGAACATACACAAAGTGTTTGAAGGGAAAAATAAAACCTCAATTAAGAACTCTATATACAGTGAGACTCTTCAAAAATGAAGGCAAAATAAATAAAAATAAAAATTGAGATGATTTGTTGCTAGACAAGTCTTTAGAAACATTAAAATAATTTTTTTAAGATGGAAAGAAATGACACTAGTAACTCAAATACACAGAAAGTAATAAAAAACATAAAAAATGAATTGTGTTTACAGATAAAACATTGTGTGTGTATGAATCCTCATCTTTTTATAAATTCTGCATTTGTAAATTCACCTACTCACTAAATTTTTTTGGAAACCCCAAATTAATATTCACAAGACCTTTGCAGTCATTCATGGACATAGACAGAATAGCAAAAAATGTCAGGCACTCGATGCCCACGTTCTCAGCTGGAGTCACACAAGGCCAAGGCAATCCCCCCGCTCTTGCTCCAGCTCACATACTATAAATAAGTGCCCTTTTCGTGGTCTATTAAGCGCCATATTTTTGACATTTTTATGATTTTTATTGGTGATTTTGTTGCTTAAAATGCCCCCCAAGCATACTGTGGAAATAGTTTCTAGAATTCCTAAGTGCAAGAAGGCTATAATGTACCTTACAGAGAAGATACACATATTGGATCAACTCCATTCAGGTAGGAGTGATGGTGTCATTATTCATGAATTCAGTGGTAATGAATCAACAATACATGGCATATTAAGTAAAGTATATTTAAACAAAATTATATATTGATTGGTTGATTAAAATATTGGGAACAGAGTTTTACAGGCACATAACCCTATATTGCCTCCAGAAGCAACAGTTTAGTATTTACTGGTTCATTGTCTGCAACAAATTCATTGAACATAAGTACCATGAAAGATGAGAATGGAAAACATACATGTGTGTATGTGAGTGTCCAATTTCTCCTTTATTATCTTAGTCTTTAAAAAAAAAAGTGAATTCTTAAAAACAAATTCTATTAAGACTGAATTATGGGGTTTATAACATTTATCTATATGATATATATGATAATAATTGGACACAGGAAGGGGTAGGAAATAAAAGTATATTGAAGCAAGTTTGCCAAAATTAAATAAGTGAAAACTTGAAGGTAGATTGTAATAACTTAAGATATATATAGTAGTCCCTAGAGTGATCACTAGGAAAATAACAGAAAATAGCTTAAAAACACCCAACAGAGCATTTAAAATGGTTTACTAAAAAATTTATTCTATATACACAGAAAAGGCAGAAAACAAGAACAAAGGAATGAAAAAAGACACAGATAAATAGAAAACAGGTAGCAAAATTACAGACATGAATCCAATAACAACAATAATGATAATATGTGTAAATGAATGACACCTTTTATTTAGAGGGCAGAGAGTGTCATATCAAATATGAAACAAGATCTAAGTATTTGTGGGATACATTTACAAGCAATTCACATCAGTTTCAAAGGCAAAAACAGGTTGAACATAAGGTGGAAAAGGGTGGAAAAGATGCACCTAGCAAAAAGTAACCAGATGAGAGCCTGGAGGCCTAAATTACTTGAAGACCAAAATATCAGTAGAATAAAGCAGTTAATATTTCATAATTATTGGGTCTGACAAAAAGTTTATGAACTCATCCTAGAAAAAAATACTACATACCTCATTGCTGAATATCAATACCCACCTTGGGAAGATATAACTGATTCCAGCACGTAGTTTACCCTTCAAAGCAATGTTGGAACTCTTTTTCTGGAATGGCCATCAGAGCTGTCATCAATTAGGGTTAACAATTAAGTTCACAAACTTGCCACCATACTTATTTTGGCAGCACTGTACAGACAACTCAGTCAGTTTCATAACCTTGGTATATCAGTGTCTCACAGCTGTGTTTGCATGACATGAGACAGTGTCTTGTTGAACGGCATTCAGTATTGTTGTTTCTTGTTTCTGTGTACTGTACAGTGACAGCTCTGATGGTCATTCCAGAAAGTGTTTCAAAATTGCTTTGAAGGGTGGATGAGGCTCTGGTGTGGGAGCACAGCTTCCCAAGGAGAGTACTCTGAAGGTGACCATACAAATATTCAGCAATGAGGTATGTTGCACTTTTTCTAGGATGAGTTTTTTACATACTTTTATCTTTTTGAATTTAATTTTTTATTAAATCATGACCAGATACATTAATGGGATACAATGTGATGATTTGATATACAATGTGAAATGCTTAAACCAAACTGATTAACATAATTATCACTCCAGTAATTATTTTTTGTGGTAAGACATTTACAAGGAAGGCATGTCCACACTTTCAATTTGTATTCAAAATTATACCAAAGTTCTCAAGCAGTGTGAGAAAAAAGAAATTAGTGGAATAGAGATGGAAGATAAAGAAGTAAACATGACTTTATTTACAGATGACATAGTCTTCTAGGTAGAAAGTTCTAAGAAATGCACAAATAAACAATTTCTTGCACTAATAGTTTTGCAAGATACTGGGATATAAGATCAATGTTCAGAAATGACCTGCATTTATCTTATTAACAAGTGATCTGGAAATTGAGTTAAGAAAATGGTTTTACTCACAATAGCATAAAATTATTAATTCCTTAACAATAAACTGAATAAAATAAAAATAAAACATACTGAAAAATAGAAGACATTCTTGAGAGAAATTCGGGGTCAAATAATTGGAGAGATTCATCATGTTCATATACTGGAAGAGGTAGTATTTGTAATACATCGAATGGATCTATAGGATTATTGCAATCTTGCAAAATTCTAGAGACATTTTTTTCCCTGTAAAATTGATAAGGCGATTCTGAATTTTGTAGAGGAATATAATGAAACTTAAGTGGAAAAAAAAGAATTTTGAAAAAGAACAAAATTTAAGAACTTATACTACCTGATTTTAAAACTTTAACTGTAAATCGAAATAATCACAACACAGCTTTCTCCAAATTATCATTGTTACATGTCTTTGCTAACATAATCATCCAGGTTATTTGTGAGTTTATGGGTCTTAGTTTTTTTTTAATTTTTTTATTTTTGTGCACTAGTATTTTTTTATTTTATTTTTTATTAAATCATAGCTGTGTACATTAATGTAGTCATGGGGTACAGTGTGCTGGTTTTATATACAATTTGAAATACTTTCATCCAACTGGTTAACATAGCGTTTATGGTATCTTCTTAGTTATTGTGTTAAGACATTTGGTGTTTGGTGGGACCACACCTATGGTTCATCTTACAAGGGTACACGTGAATTGGTCTTAGTTTATTTTGAAAATAAATTGATGATAGACTGAAAAAAATTCTGAATATAAACTGATTAAATTGGCATCATTGGGGTAGAACTCTGATGTATCAGTTATTTGATTATAAAATTAAAACACATAACTTAACCAGAATTTTCTTAGTGTTTCTGCATAATGACTTGCTCGGCACAGCAATGTGGTTCCCTGTGCTCTTTATGCCTTTTTATACTTCATTCTATTTACCTTTACTTGTGTGTATTTATCTCTTTGCTTCAAAGCACCATACCTTTCATGCAGTGTAATCAACACAATTTTTAAGGGAAAGGCTGAACAGTTAATGCAGCTTGGTACTGAATCAGACAAATGTGTTTTGCCTGGCAGAGTCTGCGGCATGGGGATAGATGTGGCTTACGATGCCCATGCTGGGGATTCCACAGGAGTCTCTCCCTGGCTCCTGCATTTTGGCTGCTCACCTGAGAAGGTTTTTCTTACCCAGTGAACAAGAAAAACTTGCCTTAGTGGCAATGGCATGGACTTTTGAGCTAATTGCTTAACTTCTCCAAACCTCAATTTTCTTATCCACAAAATCAGCATCATACAACTCTTTCAGCTGAGTTGAATTTAGCTTTCAGGTTTTCTCCTTTCCCTGCTCCCATCCCTTCCTTCCTCCTTTCTTTCCTCCTCTCATACCACACTCTGGTGTTCTAAGGCTTGAGCTTATTAGAATAAGACAATGAGGTCTCTGACCTCATGGGGTTTAATATCATCTAATGTATCTGGCACAGGCTTGGAGATATTTGTTAGTTTTCTTCTCCCCTCCTCCGGCTGGGCTCACACTCCTCATAATTTAAATGCCCAAGTTTTATTTATATATCAAAAAGCACCAAAAAATACACACAAAATAGTTAAAGTTATTTACTTCTGGGGTGAAATTGGACGTCCAACAAGCAAAGTCCAAGATGCCCTGTTTTTACTTAATAAACTCATT
Organism: Otolemur garnettii; assembly: GCF_000181295.1. Classification (NCBI taxonomy): domain Eukaryota; kingdom Metazoa; phylum Chordata; class Mammalia; order Primates; family Galagidae; genus Otolemur; species Otolemur garnettii. The sequence continues at coordinate 5,184,637 of NW_003852422.1, forward strand.
GTTTGACATTGTCAAATGTGTATGCATTTCTAGTTAAAATATAATAAGCACAATAAAACATAAGAGATAAATAAAAACCCAAACGTATTTTATCCATAAGTCACTTGCCCTCACACCCTTTCTCTCACTAATTTTCTTCTGAAACATTGTGCACCTTCATATTTATGAAAGGTAACATGTTAGGGACGTCTTCTGTCCAAAGAACTGTGAACACGTGTGTGTTTGAACACAAGGGGCTGAGACCTCTTTTCTCAGCATGAAAGCTCTAACACTGACTGAGGGTGGCCCGTCCCATCTCTCTTAACTTGAGGTCCTAATCTCAAGGGACAAGTCAAGGCCTTCTCTCTTTCCTCCTCCTTCTCACCACACCCACAGAACCCTGTTACAGGATCTGGTTAGGAGGACAAGTAGCCAAGGTGCTGCTTAGGGTGGATGTGGGTGATATTCTGACTAATATTCTGGGGACCACAATGAAAGGGTTAGAGCTTTGCTTTGAGACAGGAGTTCCCTCTTCACATTAACATCTTCTGAATATTAGTAACTGTCTGTTCTCTATTTCCCTGTTACGTTTGTCTATTTCTTTCTCACCTCTCTGTATTCCTGTCTCCGTCTATTTCTTTCTCTTTCTCTGCTTCTCCATCTCCTTGTCTTTCTTTCTCCGTCCTCTCTCCCTCTCTGCCTCTGTCTTCCATCTCTCTCCGACTCCGTCTCTCCCCGTTTGTCTCTCTCTCTCTCTCCGTCCTGTCTCCTGGTGTTTCTCTGCTCTCTAACATCTCCTGTTTTCTACATTGTGTCACCTGGGATTTCCTCCAATTGGTCTCTTCCTCCTTTACAAACTCCTGCACATGTCCTGAAAGTTTCTGTGGGGCGAACGTGGAGCCTGGGGAGAAAGTGTCATGTTCAGGCTGGGAAGAAGAGCTTTGGTCTGTTTGTTTGTTTGGGCTCATTTTCTGTCTTTTTTCACTGTCCAGGTGATAAGCAAGGACTTAAACACTCTGATGATGCTATAACCCGGGTAAACGGTCCAGGCAACTGCTCCTGCCTCTTCTTCCAGTCTTAAGCCAAAGAGGCAAAGAAGCACCTGCATGGTGGAAGTGATTTTAGCAAGTTATTCGAGAGAGAAGAATGTGTGAGGTTTGGCTCCAGGGTTAGAAGTAAAGTGCACACTGGTGTAGCAGGTGGCTCACTGGGGGACACCCGCAGGAACCTGGAGCTGTGCGAGGCAGTCGGTGGAGAACTGGGGATCCTGGGCAAATTTCACATCCTTAAAAATAGATAAGAACCCTCTTATTTTACCTACTTCTCAATAAATCCAATTCCAAATATTTGCATCCTGGTTGCCGTACAAATAATCACAAAAGTTATAGCTGCTGTTTAATAAAATAGTGAATATTAATGTAACCTGAAAAATCTTAACCTTTGAACGACCATATGAATGCTGAAATCGGTTCAAATTTATGTCATATTTCCAGAAATGAATTTCTATAATAAATCAGAAAGTTTCAAGTATTCTTATTCAATGGGAGAATTTTAAACTGAAAGTTTAGTGAAAAAGTTTTCTTTTTATGTGCTAGATGGATGATTTATGATTACGATGACATGAGCATCATTTGTTGAATTAGTGGCCCATCTTTACTCTATATTTATTGACAAGTTCTAGGCACCATTGTACTTTATGTAATAAATAGTCTACATCAGTCAGCCAACATTTAGTGAACGGTCACAGACTTCACGGTGAGATGTTTCTGTTGCTAGTTTCTTGCTTCATGCCCCAGACATTTTCAAGTCCTTTGCTGTGGTTGATGACACCAGTTGAGATAGATAATACTAAAATTGTCAGTCTTATGCTACCAGCTGTTTATTTTTATGTTTCTGTTAAGAAACACTCGAAATTACTTATTTCCACTAGAAGGGATCTCTTCGGAGGGATGAGGCACTGGAACTAAATGCACCTTGATACCTTGATGAGGTATCAAGAAGCACCTTGGAGCTAAAAAGAGGGGACACAAGAAGAGGATAGGAGGACAGCAGGAGAAGGACAGCAGCCAAACAGTGTGGCCCATGGTGTTAACATGATGAAAAGAAAACTCATTTTTTATGTAATAGGCCACTTTTAACTTCTAATATTTTGTTAGAAATTACCTTTTAGATTAGAAATTTCTTATATTTGAATTTTTAAGTACCTTATGATTAAATAAATGGGAAACACATACTAGAAAGTTTGTGATTAGGTGCTATAAGGAGGTATGTTACATCTGGATGAAAAATCTGTCAACCAGGTACCCAGCTCCCTAGCCTGATAGTTAACTGACATATCGCTGACCTCAAAGAGTCTCAGAAAAGAAGATGACTTTCAATACTGTTTAGACAGGTTCAGATGGATATCTAGAAAAAATGCATGATTTTAAAAAGTTGGTAAATTTGAAAATATTAAAACTCATGCTAACTTCATTTAATAATCATATCCCCGTCCATTAAATTATGAAGCAATAGCTCTTATCAGCAAAAAAGTGACTTTGTTGCAGTCTGTGTCAGGCACAGTGCTTCCCTCAGCAACTTGCCCGCAGCCCTGCCGTGTCCAGGGCTCTCCACGGTTCTTCATTTCTCAGAGTATTGACCCTGGGTTACCTTTTAACCTCCGCCTGCTTCTGCTGCACTTTCGATCGCTTACTTTATTACATTTATTGTATTAGTTTCAGAGTTTCAGTCAAGGTCATAGCATTTCAGGCATGGAGAGGGACTCTCAGATATTTCTTTTAATTTCTTTTTACTTTAATTAATGTAAAGCCTAAGAGTTTAGTAAAGGCATTTCAGCAGTTGGTCTATAATGCACAGTGCACTGATATTGTTCAGTTCAAGAAGCCACAAACTAAGTACACAGAAAATCCTTTTATCAATTATTGTTTTTCAGAACCACAAAATATTGGTTCCGTTACTTATTGAAAATTTCATATGTACGTATGTACACACATACACAATCCTAATTGTAACTTTTCCCTCCACTGGACTCCTGGGTTAATTTTAGGTGGGATCCTGAAAGGGATAACCAGTTACTAAAATTAAAAGTGTTATCATTTTTCTGCTAATCTCATAACATACTTACATTTTATTTATCATATCAGCAAAGGATTCTAGACTGAGTATCAAAATATTGCTTTTTGGACCCTCAATATATGATTCTTGATATTACCAACCTATATAATCTATATTGTGTTTGGCCAAAGGTCATAGAATAAAGAGAAAAAGTACTCCAGAAGGAAATTGAAGGTCAAATTTTATCCAAAACATAGAATAAATTTTAGTTTGTTTGCTTTTTTTTGCATATTGAATGTGACTTTGAAAGAAAAATAAAATAGATGTGATTCTTTTTGAAAAGAGTATGCACACTCACATATACATATGCATACAAAGTTTAAAAGACAAGTATGTGAATCTTCATGTCCTTGTAATGATGCTTAGATGTTTAGTATAGGGTTTCATGGTTCTCTGTCATCCTTCCACTATTTAACTTTCCATATTTTACATACAATAGACTTTGCAATTCACTAAAAACAGTGCCCAACTCCTTTAAGGTGATTGAAGAGACTGCTTTCAAATCATTTATACCAAATTGTTTATAATTATATTGCTCTGCTTTTAAAAAATATTAATTATGGTACTTATCATATTGAAATAAGAGAGGGCTAATTGAATTGCGTCTAGTGAAGTGGCAAGGTAGAAGAGTTTCTTTTTATCAAGGAGGATTGGCATACTGATGACAGCAGCCCATCACATTTGGTCAGTGAGGAAAACTCTGATGGAGTAACTAGCAAATGCTGCCTGATCTGTTGGCTCTCATATATTCTGAAAGAAAAGGAAGAATAAGCAATATGACACCTACCCTGAATAAAACAACATAGACCAGGTAAGTAGATTAGGAAAAACTGATAAAATATTCTATAAGCTCTAAATATGTTAGAGCGAACTTCAATACACACTCGGGGATGAATGAAAGACTCACTCAGAAGATAATTATTGAAGAAAGTTGTATGGCTTGAGGTTAAAAAAAAACTCAAAGAAAGGATATCTTAATAGGACATTAGGAATAAAGTAACCCGATGATGTGTGTTTGTCTGGCTTAGGTTCACATCGCTGAACTACTACTTCTATATTCTTACCTGACATTTGTTTTTTCCCTGGGATTTTGAAGTATTTTTTTTCTTAATCTTCTGAGACTCCTTTGAATTTCATTAGTAGGAAGTTATCGTCATCCTTAAGTGATTACCTTTAATAGAACAAAGACATTGTATTGGCACACAGGGCAATTTGGGTTCTAAAGGGAATTGCTGCTGCACCACTTGCTGTGTTGACCTGGGGTGCAGTGGCAAGTGACTGGGTGGTGAGGACATCTAAGTCGGGTGCCTACTCATAGATCAGGTACAGAGTTAGATATTCCAAATGCTTCAGCTTGCCATCTGCTTCTCCTTCATTCCTTTAGGCAATTAAACATGTTACATGTCATGCTACAAAAGTATTCTGTAGATAAAAGAGTTTTTTGAAGTTTCAGAGTCTCATTTCTCTCTTGGGGTGAGTTCATAGTGGTTTTATATATGGGTAGCATGTGGGGAGAGAGGGTGAAAATAAAAATGACACCCATGTCCAAGACATACCTACTGCTATTGGGCAGAAAATATAAGTTAGAGACCTTCCAGCTTCTTGTGGAGGATGCAAATCTCAGAATTCCAAAGAAGTGGATAAAAATGTGGCTCGAAGGAGTAGGGCACTGGCCCCATATGCAGGAGGTAGCAGGTTCAAACCTAGCCCCAGCCAAAAACTGCAAAAATAAATAAATAAACAAAATAAAGGGACACATCCTTAAAAAAATATTTTGTAAGGAATAAAATTTAATCCCCCCATTCCCAGTAACAGTTGTTCTAGAAGGGTTCAAGGGCTTTCACTCTGTGTAGCTTGCTGGCCTAGGTAATTCTCATAATTGTTATAAAATCTCAAATAAAAATAAATGAAATTTTGAGGATTTTTTGAGTATTAATTATGTTTCTTCTAAACTTAGTATTTGCTCTCTTGAGTGGGAAATGAGTATAAAATTAGGATTGTCTTGTGTTTTCTTTGCCCCATTTGAAATCTAGAGCTATAGGTACCATCTGAAAACCTCTCTAAGGGAAGTTAAAGGTTTTTACTCCTCATCTTATAGTTATCATTGGAGAATGGAAATATAGGGACTAACTTTATGTCAAACAATAATAGCACCGGTAACGGTCTCTGTTATAGTGTGGTTTATAAACCATTCTTGATTACAGAGATTTGGTAGACAGCTTGAATCATATGCTTATTTTTTGTTTGTTTGTTTGTTTTTGCTATTTGTTTCTCTAGATCTATTGTTCACAGCTCTGATCTGAATGTTTGTGTCTCCCAAAGTTCACATGTTAAAACTGAATCCTTTATGTGAAAGGGTTGAGAAGTGAGGCTTCGGGGAGATGATTAGGTCATGAGGACAGAGCCTTCATGAATGGGAACAGTGCCCTTAAAAAAAGAGAGTTGCCTTGTCCCTTTGACCCCGTGACGACACAGTCAGAAAGTGCTGTCTATGGGGAGGCTCCCCCACCGACTATGAAATCTGCTGGCTTCTTGACCCGGCACTTCCCAGGATCCAGAATACGAATAGATCATTTATCAGTAGGCTGGTTGATGGTATTTTATCACAGCAGCTTGCACAAATGGAGACGTTCTCTCTTCTAACCTGCTCACTGGCCTGAGATGGGGGCCACAACATCCAAATGAGAGTGAACTTCAATAAATTTAAAAGATATAGGAAGAGTCCTTCACCTTCTCACTTCTAGTTTGGTCTGGCCAGTGGGAGGTGGCAGGAGAATTTAAGAAGGCAAGAGGAAAAGGATCAGTGGAGTTGTTCTCCGCAGTTCCTCCCCGCCTGTGGCCACAGCTCATTTTGGATCCAGTTACACGTCCCTCTGTGTTCTGCAGAAACAATGTCTTCTCCCTGTTTCTGGTCCTCGAATGCTGCCCCATTCCTTCCTGGTTTCTTCACCCTTCTCACAACCACAACTCATGTAAATGGTTTCCTCGTTACCTTGTTGCCTTCCTGAGTGAGCCATGTTCTTCTTTCCAGGTCCATGAATGATACAGAATTTCTTACCAAGAGTGGATCTAGAAAACTGACTTCTAAAATGAGATTCCAAAATTGTGTTGCTCACATATTTGATGATCTCATATGATAATAACTAGATTACTCAAGCTTCTCTGGGTGGTGACATGGGATGAAGGGGATAGCTCAAAGAGCAACGTGCTATGAAATTCAGTCACAGAGTAGGTGTGTCCATTATTCAAATAATAGATGATGAGTAACCCCAAAACTTGGTGGCTTAAAATAATAAATTCTAACTATCTCATAGTTTCTGTGGGTCACGGAAAGAGGAGTGTCTTAGACATATATTTCTGGCTTAAGGACTTCAAAGATATTTGGAAGGAATAGATTGCAATGTTGAGGTGAGAGTGCAAAGCTGTGCTGTGTAGATGGATTCCTGTGTCATCTGTCCTCTGAGCCCAGGAGAGAGTGCTCCTACTGGATGGAGGAGGCCACAGCCCCTTTCTACCCCTTCTGCTCCTTGCTGCTTCCTCAATGAGCCTTTGAACTTCATAGTCATGGCAGCAGGAACGGAGGCTGGGTATGGTTCAGAAATCAGTACTTCATGCTGCCAAGGCTGATCTTCACATTGCCAAGGCAGTTACTCAAACTGCCAACAGCAAATACAAAGCTAAATTCTCAGTATGAACCCAGAGGGACCAGACAGTCATGTAATAGGATCACACTGAACTACTCCCACCACTGGGGGTAATGATTTATCTCCAGAAGAACAGAAATGTCTCAAATTTAGGTTTGTCTTTTCTTTCAACATTGCTTCTACCATGAAAATAATTTGTGGGTTTACTGAATTTCTTATTCATCACCACAGTGTCCCAAGCAACATCAACTCTGATTAAGAAGTTCCTTGCATCATGAAAGGAGCATAGCAGTGGGCAAAAGCCTGTAAAATTCTATATCCCCCAGCACTGCTACCAACTGGTATGATAGTGAATAATCTCCTGAAGGCTCAGGTACAGCACCAGCTGAACTATTTGGGTTCCATCATGGGATACAACAAATGCTATAACCTCAAAGTAGCCAAAAAAGATGTTTTCTCCCCAGGGCCGGAATGCACAGATTCAATAACTAGTGTGTAGGAATGGTTGTGTTTTCTTTGATTATTACATGAATTAAGGGTTAATTAGTCTACAATTTATCCCATGGAGGCTGGCCACAGAGGAAAGAAGTTGTATTCCTTCCAAGCTCTGAGGGAACTGGCTAAGTGCTTAGACAATAAATCCTGGACAGTTGCATTTCCTGGAACCAATCGCCCCTCCATCCTGCCAGCGGAAGCCTGGTCCCACTCCCTCTTCCAACCTTGACAGTTTCTGTGGTGAGTCATCTCACTAGCAACCCACACTACACACCTACAGCCAAGGGGCTTCCTACCCCAGTCCCTTAGCCATGCCAGTGACAAGGCTAGTTCTTCATCAACTGTGAGTGATGGCTGGCAGGATGGAGCGGAGCTGTAGTTCCACCACATCCTACTGCTGTCGTGTCCCAGCCCTGGTCATACCAGGAATGAGGACAGGTCATACCAGGAATGTTTCCCTAACATGCAGCTTAGAGCTCCCGCAGCCTATTACTCAAAGTCTAGTGTCTAGTCCTGCCGAATCCGTGTGCACTACCCTGGAATGCAGGATGCAATGAAGGATCTAAATACTTACTACTTCTCTTGGCATAAATTTACCCCTAATAGCTCAGCTCTAGAAGGCTTTGTTAAACTCCAGCCAGAAGGCTGAAGGCCAGGAGGCTTGAAAAATGTCTTCTGTAAAGGGCACAAAGTGGGGCAGAGAAGGCCACAGACGGAGTGGGAAGGGCCAGGCAACATGTGTGCAGTAAACCAGCAGCATAGTTTTACCCTCTTCAGCTCAGCATCCTGGCCTGACTTCTGTCTGGATGAACATAAATCTCAGACATAGCGTAGATGATGCACATTCCTATCAGCCACCTGCCCGCTCAGCCCTGTGTAGAAGCTGAGTAGAAATGGCAGCCACTGTCATTGCTTCTCCTAAAAGGGGAAGGGAAGAGAAGGGGGTAATGAATAACTAATACCAGACAAAGCTGCTGCAGCCCATGGGCTGCCAGTGGCCACGGGGCTACATCCGTAATCCTGGATCCCTTCTCCCTTTGACACTTGCAATATAAATGTTGCAAAAGTTCTGCAATATCCATCGAGTCACTTATGTATAGAACTTTCCCTATGAAACAAGAAACAGAAAAGGTGGTCTGTTTCCTGGTGAGAAAGACTAATTTTTGTTGTCAAGAGGAAAGAGGAAAAGAGTTCCTGCTACGCAGACTGGGCTGTGTGGCAAGGAGGGTGGCTGACACCCAGGGCTTCCCGGAGGTGTCTCTGGACATTCTCCCTCAGGATAATAAAGGTCAATGAGAAACTCTGACAACCCAGTGAAGAGAGTGGAATGTACGTATCTGGATCATGTGGAGGGGAAGCTTTGTCTCCTCATCAGGTAAAAATCCTTGACCAGCTGAGGTACTGACAGGGAGTGGGGGTCGTATAATGGGGAGAGGAAGCCATGTTGACTAACAGCTCTCAGGCCAGCTATGATGCAGGAGTGGATGTGGTTATATTTGGTATTAATTACTGTCCTTTTCTCTTTGATATAGAGTAAATATTTTATGACTTCAGTTTAAGTTTCTTGACAAATACATCTTCACGTGTAAACACACACCAAAGCACAGAGCCAAAGGTGTGCCCATTTTCCTTCCTCTCTCCCATTCTAAGCTATTACATATAAAAAAGAAGAAGACAGGAGAGGGAAGGATGAGACAGAGAAGAAGCAGGATGAGGAAGAAAAGAAAGGCAGACAGTGAGACTGAGGGTGAGGGGGCAGCAGAGAGAGGGGATGGTCAGAGACAGTGAGACTGAGGGTGAGGGGGCAGCAGAGAGAGGGGATGGTCAGAGACAGGGAGAGTGAGGGTGAGGGGGCAGCAGAGAGGGG
>NW_003852422.1:5194216-5201687 GCF_000181295.1 Otolemur garnettii
CAGAGACAGGGAGAGTGAGGGTGAGGGGGCAGCAGAGAGGGGATGGCCAGAGACAGGGAGACTGAGGGTGAGGGGGCAGCAGAGAGGGGGGTGGCCAGAGACAGGGAGAGTGAGGGTGAGGGGGCAGCAGAGAGGGGGTGGCCATGCTGGAGTGGAGGATTTAGGTGAGAGCAATCCACATAGAATTTTCAGGACAACTTTCCACAACTTGTGTGAGGCTGTGGATGATGATAATAATCATAACACAGGTATTATGTGAGTGAGGAAAAGATTTTAGCATCAGATTTATTGAAGTTTAATTTATATGCAGTAAAAGCCATGCTTTTAAACATATAGTTCTAGGCATTTTGATTCAAATGTATGGTGCTATCGACATGATAATTAACATTTGAGACACAGTTCTAAACTAATTCCTTTAACACTCACAATGACAAATGAGGCAGAAACTGCTGTTATACCTATTTTACAGATGCAGAGACTGAGGCACAGAGAAGTTAATTACTTAAGTGACTGAAGGTGAAAGGGTCTGGGTAGTTTGACTTCAGAGTCAGAGCCTATGTTTTTTACTAAGCAGATCCTCTGCTAATTCTGTCTTGGAAATTTTAGAAACCAGTTAAATCCATTTTCTAGATCCTTTAGATTGGTTTTGTGTTTTTCTTGGACACAAGAATATGCTGAGAATGACTCAAGACCCGTAATTTCATTGTGAAGACAGATGAGCAGACACACGATGAACGCACTGATCTTCTGCTTGTTGGTTACTCTGTCCACAATATGAGTTTAACTGAAATAAGCAACTCTTCCTTATATGCATTTTTCAATCTGAAATTTGGAAAGAAATAAAGCAGGTGTTTTGACAATCTGTTTCTGTAATTAAATTTAGCATAGCTTGGTGTGAGCTTCTTAGATGTGAGTACCTGCCGAGAGCCGCATGACGCCACTGCCGTCCAATTCCTTCAGAAATTCTGGCAGGAATACGGTGGAGAGTGAGGGAGGTGTCCTCGCTCATGCTGCTCAGTTGCTTCCATAAGACCCCGGGCAATTTCAGACCCAAAGCTGAGTGTTAAGTTCCAAGGACTTAGAAACAGTGAGGACAGTGGCAAGAAGCCAGGGGTGGGGACGGGTGATGCTCCTGATGTCACTCCTTCTGGCTCTGGAAGTCTGAGGCAGGGGCCCCAGCAGATTCTCCCTGTGAGAACATCCCCAGAATCTTGTGATTATAACCAAGACGTGTGCGGCTGCCCTGGGAGATGGGGTGTGCTGCTCTGGAGTGAGGTCCTGATGAGTACACACAGAGGGTCCTTACCCAAGCCCACACCTGGTTCTCCCAATGAGACTGGGGAAAGAGGCTTCCAATAGCTGTGAGAGCAGCTCTGGTGCACGCCGGCCTACTTACAACGTGCAGGTCAGGGACACAAAGAGAGAACATCAATCTCCTGGTGTTCGCATGCTGTTAGGGAAATTTCTGTGACTTGGAGATTTGTTGATGGGAGTGATTACCTGGAGTCCCAGTGATTCATGTACCAGGAAAGTCAAACACCACACACTTAAAGCCACTGCCAAAACAACTATTTGATTTCAGTGGTGACAAAGTGCTAGTAACAAAATGCTCAGCATACACTGAGAGTGTGTGTAAGAGGGGGACCCCCACTTGGAGGCTTGGGAGGGCGTTCCTGAGGAAAAGCTCCTTCTGCCTTTTTCTCATTGGAAGAGGAGACGGAGCAGGGCTTAGGCAGGCAAGGGGAAGGTTTAAGGATCGAGGGAGCAAAGATCAGCAAATCAGGACAAACTGTTCCTTCCGTTCAAAGACTCAGAGAGCCCATGGTGGGAGCCCAGGGAGAGCGTGGGCAATGGCGGGAAGTGAGGCTGGGCCACCCAGAATACCCCAAGGGCCAATTTCTGCTCCACCCACTGTTCCCTGCTCGTGCTTGTAGGTAACACAGCTGACTGGCTGGGTGATCCACAGACGGGTGGAGCCAGTGGCCCCCTCCATGGTCCTCTGTGCTCCCCAACCACTGCCCTTTGTTATTTCATGGTGTCTTCAACTCCACCTCATCTTCATCATAGCTACGGTAATAGAATTAGGTATAATATTCCAGGCCAGTTGTAAGAACTTCGCACACACAAAATTATTCAAAATATCACAGTTTCACAGAGAAGCAACTCAGGATTCAGGGGCCAGGATATACTGCACTTTTGGCTTCTAATGTATTGTAGCAAGTTTGAAAATTTGGGGCAAAATTCGTGTGAGAGATGGTAAGGAAAAGTAATGTATTGGTGTGGTTGAAATTCGCAAAGTACTCTTTAATTAATATATATTAATTATATATGAACTCTTTAATTAATATATATTAATTATATATGAACATAAACATTACAACCTAACTTGTAAATGCCAACTACATTGCTGCCTCTTGAAACACAGGCAAAGTTAAGCTCTTCTTTAATATAATGTATATGCATTAGAGTATCATTGCTGAAAAGGGAGGTTACTTCCAGGAAATTATTGTGTGGCGTATAGTTTAAGGCTTTTGATGAGTTTCTAGCCTTTCTCTATGTAACTACAGCTCAGTGCAATGTAGTCATTGAGAGCTTATTGAACAAGGGTTTATACACTTTATTCTATTTAAGTTGGAAAGTAACTTTTGTTATATTTTGCATAATTATATATTATTTAACAGAAATGCATCAATTCCCACACTTTTGTCTTAATTCAGTAAGTTTATTTTTTTTCACTTTTTTCATTCCTAAGTACGTCTTATTTTGTCCCGTGTTAGCTCAGGAGCTCAGGTCTGTCCTTCCCTTGTCTTCTGGATTCCTTGTATCTATTTATGGACTCAGACAATTTTATGGAAAGGTAATTTCTTTGAGAGAGAGAGTGGGATTGAATTTTAAGTGTGGAGAGATTGAGATAATGAGACATATATAAACTCTGAAGAGATGTATATCAAAAAGATGCACCTAAAATATATTTCAAAATGATTGTACTCAGGGATCACTCATTATAATACGTATAAACTGAATGAAATCTCAGAGATTTTTTTACTTCCATCCTCTTGCTTTATGGCCAAGACTGCCCAATTACCTTGACTCTTGTCCTGCCTACCCCTAAAAACTGGTCTTGAAACCTACTTTTATAGAGAAAGTAGAGGAAATAATAAAGTTCTAATGTCCATTCTTGAATAGGACTTAGTCACCAAGCAAATATGGAAGGTGAGAGAAAGATCTGGGCGTGGCTGCTGGCCCCCTGACTTGGGTGACTTGTCTTCTAAGAAGAGACAAAGGCTTTGGAACATGTTATAGAAATTTTGAGCTAATTTATGGATTTAGCAAGTTGGAGGTGGAGAGCACCAGGAAATAGGATTTTACACAGGCCTTGGAAATACAGAGAGGTATAGTGGAGCTTGCCTCTGGCAGGACTCACATAGGGTGTGTAAATGGAGAGGACAGGTGCGTCTACTGGGATGGGCAGGGGCCTTACCCTGTGGACCTGCCCAGAGAGGACTGAGGAGGGATGCATCCTGCAAGTTCATGGAGGCCACATTAAATGAACCCCAGAAACGTATCCTGCAAGTTCATGGAGGCCACATTAAATGAACCCCAGAAACATGGTTTAAAGAAAAGGCACAGGAGTGGGTGGCCTTGATGAGGTCATCAAGAGCTGTACAAGAAAGATTTTAAAGATCAGTAATTTATGCTTGAGGGAAACTTGTAAGGTCACAACCTCAATGTGGGACTCTTGGTAGAAGAACAAGCAGCAGAAGTGGGTGTGCTGGGAGCTCCTGAGGAGAGAGGGGCTGGATGGATGCTGTTGAATGACTGTTCAGTGATGCTGCCTCTTTTAAGAGGCTCTGTCACCTTCCTTCCATTCCCAGTGCCACTGCCTTCGGTGAAGCTCTTCTATTCCTTTTCTTGACCATTCAATAGTTTCCTAATTTCTTCCAAGCCCTGTCATCCTTCCCTATCTCAGGTCGTTTGTTCATACAGTGGTGAAGAAATTTCTCTTAAGTATGGGCTTTCTAGTCTCACTCCATTACCTTCAGAACAGTTTCACTTGTGCGCTAGGCATCAGGGCTTCCATGCATTATATTATTTGTATTACATATATATGTCTTCCATGCATTATATTACTTATATTACATAGTTCATACCACGTCTATTTTGAGTCTTGGAATCTTTCTCTCAAAATGATCTTTTCACTATCGCCCCATCCTTGTCATAGACACACCACATTATTCCCATCCCCTGGCTAACCATGCCCTCTCTACAGTCTTCTCAGGAACACCGTGCACACTGTGTCGCTGCCTTTGGGCCCCATGCCCTCTCCAGCCTCCTTGCTTTGCTCATGCTAATTTCTCCACCAGATTCACGCTCCTCCCCACCTATTTGTTCGGACTCTACTGATATACACCACTCGCTTCCATGGCCACCTCTTCTTGGAAGCACAGCCTGGCCCCCAGATGCAGACTCAGGTCTCCTGTTCCTACTGCACCATAACTTGGGAACTCTCAGGTGATCAGCTTCCTTGGACTACTGGTCATCCCGGGGAGGACTGTGCTCTCACTGTCACTCTCCCCCTCTCCCACAGTGGGCAGCATCTGGTAGGTACTCAGTAGGTACCTACTTGCTAACCCAGTGGGTGATGGGCTCAGGGGCTGGTAGGGAGAAGCCACCTCAATTTCTGTATTGATACCAGAGTTTCAGGTTCTTAGCCTCCATGATTATATTATTCATGGATCACTGGAATTCATTCGCAGAAACAAAAATTACAATAACTACAAAAAGCCAAACCTCCTGGCGGAGAGAACCCAGGAGGGGAACAAGCACTCCTGCTTCCTCTTCAAGGTCTGTCCTCCAGCTCTCTGCTCAAGGGTTTATATAGTGGCAGGGGTTTTTTTTGCGGTAATTCAATGTTGACTTTTAGGGCTGTGGGTCTTCATCAGTTACAGCCATCTGTCCAGTGAACTCTCAGTCCCTAGAAACTTACATGAAATTGACAAGCCAGAAGAGCAAAGGAGAAGACTATAAGGGCCATCCATGAAATTGACCAGCCAGAAGAGCATGTGGAGGGGGACAGGTGCCAGTGTCTCTGGGCAGGTGTCCACCCTTCCACCAAGTTGGTTCCTCCATCCGCAGCAGCATCAACACTGCCAAGGCTAAGGCAGCAGGTTGTGGTGCCCACCTTGTCCTATATTAGTATCTTCACAGACTCCATAGCTTCTGAGCACACATTAGGGGATTTTGCTCCACCCTCTGACCTGCTGGTCCGGCTGGTCAGAGGAGACAGAAGCAGGAGGGGCTGCTGCCTTCAGGCTGGTAATTTTCTTCTCTGGAGCACAGCAGCTGCAGGAGGCTGGGATGACTCAGTCTAAACACTTTGATCCTCAATTTGGTGAAATGGCTGCTGAGTTGCCCTCCTTCCTTTCAATATTTGGGTAACTTTCTAATGCACTCCCTGACTTTCTGTCACACACTGTTTTCCACTCAGATTCCATGTGTGATGTCCCCTTTTAGTATTCTCTGCACCTGAGCCTGCGGCACAGGTCGCTTCTGGGATGGTCCCGAGGGGAAGCTGCGGGGAACAGGTCGCCAATCTCCCAGGTGAACACCAGTGCTTTACCTTCAGCAGGGTGCACACTCACCGCGTTTCATCTCCTTTAAAAGCCCAAAGTCTGAGTCTCTGAGGAATCGCACTTGAATAATGTCTTTCTGTGCTTTAGAAAAATGATTCTTATCAGAAAATACAGAGCATTTCTCAAGCAGATTAGATTAGCTAGGAGTAGGGCCTGGTATTTTCCTAATATGTGCAGGAGTTCAAAACACAACTCTGAGAGAGTATTTATTCATCCGCCTGCAGTCTGACACTGATACTGGATTTTTGATACTGGATTTCCAGGCTCTTGGTCTTGATAATTCGGTGAATGAATTGACGGACCACAGGATCAACAGTAAATTAGGTTTTATTCAACAGGTATTATAGCTCTCACAAAGAGCCAAAACTCCTTGCAGTGCAGGATAAGACAGGTTTTATACAAGTGTCACAGCTCTTACAAAGAGCCAAACCTCCTTGCAGGGCAGGATACAAGTGTTACAGCTCTTACAAAGAGCCAAACCTCTTTGCAGAGCAAGATACAAGTATTACAGCTCTTATAAAGAGCCAAACCTCCTTGCAGAGCAGGATATAAGTGTTACAGCTCTTGCTCTTTTGCGCTCTCTCTCTCAGAAGTGTGTGGTGGTCTGTGGCAGTCTGCCCTTGGGCTCTCTGCTCAGGGGCTTATATAGGGGCAGTTGTCTAATGAGCTTTTGGGTCATGAAAACAGACCAATTAGGAGCAGGTTTTGAAAATGGACCAATTAGGGATGCACTGGAGGAATTGTCAGTGTCTTCCCCTGCTCGTGTCCAGTTCCTTTGTTACTGGAGCCTCCATTGGGGGAGGGAAGCACCCCCCTCCCCCCGCTTGCCTACACTCCAGCCTGCTGGTTTCTCTGCCAGCTGCCGCCACCAACACCACCAAGATGGAGGCGGCAGGTCCTCCGGCCCCGCTCGCCTGAGCTGGCTGGGGCACCACCTGTCTGGTATCAACACCATTTACCAAACATTCCTCACACGCATAACAAGTGTATTTCATATAAGATGTGTCTAATATCCTCTCGTTGAGCACACCAAATTTTAGATGACAGGTATTTTAACTTCGAGTAAGTATAATTGACATAGTGTTTGCTACCAAAACTTCCATGTAAGTAGATTTATGATGCCTTCTGCTTGCTAAGCTTTGTGTTAGACCCTCAGTTTGCTAAAATGACTAAATACGCTCCCCTGAGGACTTTACTACTAGCTTTCCCTTCTGAATGGCTGTACATTTTGCTAAACCAAGCCCTGGAACCCCTGCTGAGCACTGTCCATTTGTATCTGGGTCCAGCCCCCTTCCCTTTCCAGCCTGCTCTGTGCATCAGGGGCTGACTGCTGAGGCTCTTTGACCTTATCTCCCTGATCTTGGTTGAAAACAGCCAATGAGGGATCAGAGGGCAGGAGAGGGTCCTGGGTGTTTATGGATCCCCGGTCTCCCTCTTTCTTTGCAGCTCTGGGTTCCATCCATCTTCCCTTTCCTCAGTTTAACTATTTGAGTGAGCCATTTCTCTTTTTCTTGCTGCGGCCCATTGGCAAGCTGGACATCTAGGGCTCAAAGAAACCTTTCAAAGGCAGTAACTTCACTTATCTCCTGAATTGGTTTCTAGGGTTAACATACGAGTTATCCCAAATGTCACCACTTAAAACAATTTATTCTTTCATAGCTCAGGAGGCAAGAAGTTTAAAATTGGAGGAAGCAGGGCCACACTCTCTGAGGCTTTTGCAGAAAGCCCTGCTTGTCTAGTCCAGCTTCTGGGGCTCCTGGGGCTCCTGGGGCTCCTAGAGTGCGTGGAAGCATCATCACTCCTGGGGCTCCTAGAGTGTGTGGAAGCATCATCACTCC